>NC_135505.1:72202195-72377195 GCF_052857255.1 Amblyomma americanum | reverse complement strand
TGGTATGCATCCAGACATAGACGAGTGTTGTTGAGTAGCCTTTGTTGCGGCTCAGCTGCTGCGTGGCATTACCTGGACACCGAGGACGGTTGCAAGCATGTGTAATAGGAAGTAAAATTTGTTTCTTTTATTATTCCCGCTCAAGGTTTTGCAATGCACTGTCTCAAATGTCCCCGAAGCTCTGAAAATGTTTCAATACCTATGATCAATTCCTGTGGCAAATGAACTAGAAAACATTGGTATATAGAATATAATTGTAATGCGCTCTGTTGTTGGCATATTCTGCTTTATTGCTTTTGATAATATCAACTTCATCTAATGTGATCAAATATGCTTTAAGGGTGTTAAAATCTTGTTTTTATGTGGCTTTTCCAGTTTCACACCCTGTTTCTTTTCTTCGGGCCTTGTCAGTGTAATCCTTTTGCCAAACAACAAAACTGCCCATTCGGATGTCAGTGTTTTCCTGAGACAATTCAAGCCAACTTGGGAATATGCCTCGAACCCTAACATCCAGCTGCCTCCAGGGTTTCGCGCAACGCCGAGGATAACCTGGGGAGTGCGAGTATTATAAATTCATAATTGCCTTCATAACCTCTGAACGAAGAAAGTGTCCAAGTGCAGATATACCGAATGTTGTAATTTACAAAGCATTTTGTTGAACTTGAATTCCAGCACGCATATCACCCAATGGCAATCATCATCACCCTAGCATTATAATCGCCACCTACTTTAGTCACAGCCACTACAGGACAGAAGCCTCGTTCGAAAACCTCTAATGTTGTCTCATTGATCTCTATTTGGTTTCTGCAATGCTCCACACCACAAAGGCCAAGCAGTGCTTAGGCAGATTACACTAAACCGGAATTATAGATGTATAGCAAGCAATGAAGAAAACACAAAGGCGAGATATACAGGAAATAAGTTCTACATATAAATAAGCAAGGTTTTACGCCAAAATTTCGTTGAATCGTGCAAAGCACATCATCCAGTGCCTGCAGAGTGTCTGTGTGTGTGTGTGTGTGTGGGGGGGGGTATATTTTTGTATTCTGCTTTAGTCCTAAGAAAGATTTAATATTTATAATTATTTGAGTTTTTCATATTTTATACCTAAAATCGATGAAGGCTGCGCATTGAAGGGTCAATACTCAACTGGTAGTGTCGAAAGGAGATCTTCGTTTGTGATTTGCACGAATACAGTTCTATCAACATTTTTAATACATGATGGAAGCCAACATTAACCAAAACCAATCAGCTTGGTGGCAGTTTTTCTTTTTTAAATTGTGGTGTTCATCAAATAGAGATCAATAACGGAATTATTTCTTGAAGAAAATTTATTAGAAGCCAGAACAAAAAACAGCCACAAGCCGCCGATGGGGTCCTAACACACGACCTCCGAATTTCGCTTCCGTTATAATACTAACTAACCTCTTGCGATAGCTGTCCACTGTACCGTTCTCGGAGATATACGTATACGTCCAAAGAAATCTAGCCTTGAGGGTTTTCAAAAACGCCATCCTCCTCCATAACGGTGTACGTAGTGCGTCCTGTGTTAGCGAAAGTGTCACTCAGGAACTTGATCAAACGGTCAAGGCAGAAGTTTAGAGAGAACACTCTTCTGCTGCCTATGGCGTCAAGACACAAAATACAGTCCCTCGTTAGCCGTTGCGCAGACAAGAGAAGGAAAAAGAAAGGCTCATTATGACACGCATGACGAAAGCCAATAGTAATCGTAAGCAAGTAGCACCCAGGATGTTTTATTTTCCTTTAATTTGCGGCGTTCATCGATGGGAGAATACTACCGTGATTATTTTTTAAACACAATTGGCTAGAAAACAGAAGAAACAGAAGAAAGAGACAACAGAAAACAGAAGGAACGATATATTGGAAGACGACTGGAAGACGATCCTGAAGAGGATTGGGCTGCTTCTGAACAAAAAATAATTCAGTTTTGTTCAGATAAACTAGGAATCGAAACAACCGGTACACAGTTCGAACGCGTTCACAGACTAGGCAAACATAACGATGATAAGCGGAGGCCAATTATAGCAAAAATGATGTTTTTCAAGGATAAAGTGCACATTCTTTCATGTGCACGTAAACTGAAGGGAACTTCGTTTTCCATCGGCGAAGATTTCTCGCTCACAACGAGACAGGCAAGGAAGAAGCTTTATAAATTTGCCAAAGCGTTGAACAAGCCTTTCAAACTATCTTTTGACAAACTGCACATGGGACCCAAGACGTACATATATAACACCACTACAGACAGTGTTGTGCCGTCCAACAGATAGCTAAACAATAGTAAATGCCCCAATGATACCCATGAGTCGAGTGCACGTAACATTCAATCACTATCTTTGTCATATGCCAACATCCGAAGCCTAGTGCCAAAACGCGATCTGCTTTCTTTTTTCCTAGACGATAGTGAATCGCACATCATCATTCTTACAGAAACTTGGTTGAATCCTAACATTACAAACAACGAAATCATTCGCGGTGCACATTCATACAACATATACAGGCATGATCGCATTGGAAATAGAGGTGGTGGCGTCTTTTCAGGCATAAAGAAAACAATAACATCATACGTAATTAACACCGATTCAAATCTGGAAATTGTCTGGGCCGCCTGCCTACTATCTTGCACTAGGATTCTGATAGGCGCTTGTTACCGCCCGCCAGATTCTAGTCATTCTTTCGTTAATGAATTGCGTATCAGTAATACTAAAGCAACAGAGTTATGTCCTGCTCATAGCATCTATCTCATCGGAGATTTTAATTTTTTTTAATCAACTGGGCTCAACTATCATCACCTTGTCATATTTCCACAGAATTTTGTAACCTGACGCTCGATTTCAACCTATTCCAGGTTGTAAATCAACCTACACGCGACACTAACATACTAGATCTGATACTGACTACAGCACCGGAAACGATAGGATCAGTAACTCATTTAAAGGAATTCAGCGATCATCATTTACTTCAGCTAAGTATTGACATCCCGGTTCAGTTTATGGGCTATGTAACAAAAAAGATTCACGATTATAATAAGGCTAATTTCACAGCTATCAACACAGAACTAGAAACCTTCTTTTATCACACACTTCTACCTTCAATTAACAACCGATGCGTTGAGGAAAACTGGATACTTTTTAGAGATAAAATTTCATATTTGATCAACCGGTTTGTCCCTGTGATCAAAATAACTAAAGATAAATCTAATCCCTGGTTTACTAGAAGGCTTAAACAACTAAGGAACACGAAAAAGCGGCTATACCGGACTGCTAAGCGTGCCTGTACCATTTCTGCGTGGAACAAGTACAGTGATGCACTAAAACTCTATTGCTCCGACTTATCTGCTGCAAAAGACAAATATTTTTCACATGATCTTCCAGCCCTTTTGAAAACTAGCCCCAAAAAGTTTTGGAAACAAGTATGCCCTGAGCGTGATGATAGTTCCATCTCTCTAGAAAGTAACAACACCCCCATCTCAGACAACGAGTGCCCCTCAATATTTACACCTTCTTTTCATCTGTGTTCTCTTCTGAAGATCATTCTACCCTTCCGGAAGTTCCGGATCTTAATTACCGCTACATGACACCTATTCAGATAACTGAAGAAGGCATCACGTGTCTCGTAAATTCTCTTAAGGTATCTACTTCGGCTGGTGTTGATGGCATTAATTCAAAAATTTTAAAAAATACAGTTCCAGTGGCAAGCTAAATTTTAGTTCATATTTTTCAGCAATCATTAACTACAGGAATACTACCCTCAGACTGGAAGATAGCTAAAATAGTGCCAATTTTTAAATCTGGAAACAAAAACTCCGCTGAAAATTACCGTCCTATATCTCTCACGTGCATCTGCTGCAAAATGCTTGAACATATAATTTCATCGCATGTCTTTAGTCATCTTGAGCAGAATAACTTTTTTTACACTAATCAACACGGGTTTAGAAAGTGTCACTCCTGCGAAACACAGTTATTCGAACTAAATACTGATTTGCATTTTAATATGAACAATAACCTTCAAACTGACTGTATATTCCTTGATTTTGCCAAAGCGTTCGACCGCGTAGCTCACTGCCGCTTGATTTCGAAATTATCATCACTCCGTCTAGACTCGCTAACTTTAACATGGCTTCGTAACTTCCTCTCGCATCGCCAACAGTTCGTATTTGTTAGGAATCTGTCCTCTAACCTTTCCACAGTTAACTCCGGTGTACCGCAGGGCAGTGTGCTTGGTCCCTTATTATTCCTTATTTATATCAATGAGTTACCTAATAATATAACTTCTAGTATGCGAATTTTCGCGGATGCTTGCATTATATACCACCCTATTAGATCTACTAATGACCACCTGGCGCTCCAATCAGACCTCCTTACTATTAACGACTGGTGCCACTCATGGTTAATGACTCTTAATGTATCCAAGTGCAAAGTCATCTCTTTCACCCGTAAAAATAACAAATCTAGCTATACATACCGTATTCAAAATGATCTACTCTCTCACGTATCACATTACGAATACCTCGGCGTTAACTTTTCTTCAGATCTTTCATGGTCATACCATATCTCATCCATATGTGCCGTCGCCTCAAAGTCATTAGGATACCTACGCCGTAATCTCAGAAATTCACCATCTAATATTCGAAAACTAGCATACCTCACTTTTGTTCGTCCACAACTTGAATTTGCTTCTCCCATTTGGCCTCCATATCATAAGAACATGATCATCGCGTTAGAATCTATCCAAAACAGGGCAGCACGATTCATTTCACGAAACTTTAACTGCCGCTCAAGCGTCACTCAGATTAAAACAGATCTTTCTCTACAATCATTAAGCACGCGCCGTGACATCGCTCTCCTCACACTATTTCACAAATATGCGCACTTCAATAGAACTACCTCATTTCAACTCGATGTCTCATCCCGCACGTCGAAAAGAATATATAATCAGTTTAGTTTTGCAAGAATATATGGTGACACATTGGCTTTTAACTCATCTGCTTTACCACGAGGCATCAGATTATGGAATGATCTGCCAGACAACATCGCTTCCGCGTCTAATCTAGAATCTTTCCATTCTAAACTCATCACATATTTCACTGAAACCGTCATTTAGCACACCTACGTTCAAGTCTATTATTATTCTTTGCTTTGCTGCTACACTCGTGCCATTCGGATGTTTTCTTACTTATGTTTGCTTGCCATGTTTCCGTGTTTGCCTTAATCGCGCTTTGTTTCCACGTTCGGTGAGCACATTATCCTGTATTGTAGTGAATTATTTTGCGTCGCGTACGTTTCCTTTTGTTTCCTTTGGTTATTAATGCACTGTATTATATCTTTTTTTCGCCCCCCTTACACAATGCCCAATGGGCCTGTAAGGAATTTCAAATCAAATAAATAAATAAATAAATAAATATATATATATATATATATATATATATATATATATATATATATATATATATATATATATATATATATATATATATATATATATATATATATTGTGACCACAGTGTGGCACAAAGGTTGAAGTTCATGCTTTTAAACAAAACAAAAAGTAAACCTACGTGTCACTTGCTACGCTTACCTATAATCATTTTTTCCTTTAGGCCGCTGAGCTGGCACGGTCATCTGAGAAATCACCTGTGGTGTTTCAGAGTCGTAAGATGGAAATTTGTACGCAATATTTTCTTATCTAAAATATTTGCACTTTCTAAAATAAGAGATTTCACGTGTGTAGAAAACGTTACGCGCTAGACGCAGCGTTTTTGCGAGGCATATTTTCTGTGTAAGGTGGGCTTCCAATTGCATAAGATATCAATGCTGTAAAATTCCTACTTATGATTGAAATACTCAGCAAACATTTCAGAAATGCGCGTCGACGTTCCATCCCGCATAATCACAAACTGGTTACACAAAATGAAATTAAGTTCACTCACGACCAGGGAAAATTAAAGGTTAAGATATCTCTTCAACTTGCAGACAGCATCGCTACATCCTGACTATTGGTGAGCATTTGAATAACGGAAATGAAAATCTTTGTTTCGTTCAAAGAAAATCGCACATTCTTATTATTTTTGAGCATTTCAATAATAAAATGAAACATGTTAGTTAAGTACGGTCAGAGAACTGAGAGGAAAGACCAAATCTGCAAATGAAATATTCTTGATTTCAAACAAGAACAAGAACTTTTAGAAAAATAAACCAGCCAAAAGACGCACACAGGTAAACTGAAACGAAGATAGGAAAGTTTCAGACGCACACAGTTTTCCATTGTGCGTAAATTAATTACAAAGATTTCATTACCTAGACATCGCCTATAACACACCCATGTACAGCTTGCTAAGGCAAAAATTTTGAAAATTGTAAGATACGGTTAGCTAAATATTGAAGGCATTGGCTCATTGTAATGATTTGTAGCAAGGTATTTTTTCAAGCGTCTCTAGCGATCGCATCGAACAGTTAAGACTACCGTAGAAAACCAATCAGTAACGCTTTTGGCGATAGTTAATACGTGAATAGAAAAAAACACAAGAGTGGCGTCGGGTGATCTGCTAGTATATCGATTATTGTAGTGAAATCTTACAATATATGAAAACATTGAGTTCACAGACGGTTTTCCTCGCAAAATTGTTTTTGTCCAGATTTTCTGGGTATGAATCAATTATCAATCACTGGAACCACAAAATATTTTATACAATTTTTTTTACCTCGCCCCCGATTATTTCGACCCGCGGCGCCGACTGCTACTGCGCCATAGGTTTTTTAACCGAACGAGCTACACAAGCTGTCGCTCAAAAAAATTACATGGACATGAAATTTTAAATTAGTACAATGCTTCAGCTGGGGAAAGCGCGGAGAAAATCCTTTTATCTTACTTTTGTTTTGATACAATAATATAGGGGTAATATAAAGAGAGAGTTTAATAGCCTCCAAACTTCTTCTGTTTATTTTTTTTTTATACCCCTGTTGCTCTGAATAGTAAAGGAGCTCCGGTTTACAATGAAGAAAATCGCTCAATTCTATATTGTATTTTTACTATAACATTTTGATTTGTGAGCAACAGTGGAGTCGTAAATCACGTCCCCTGACAGTACCACGCCGCTTTCTTTTACAACCTTCCCATTGCAATCCACATGGGACTCAACATCATTGCCCTCCTGGATGTAAATGCTTTCCGGAGATTATGAAGCCCAACATAGGAATTTGCCTGGATGCCGTCCTCCCGTTACCTCCTGCTTTCTCTGGAGCACCTACACAAGTCAGGATTAGTGGGATGACAAGTGCAATTTCGCAATAGTCTATCGCCGCTGAATTAAAAATAATTCTTAACAATTCGCACATCTATTGCTCACTTTTCGAAGCATTGTGTGAAACTCCGGAACCAACGCGCATTAAATCGAAACGTAATAAGCAGCAGACACACCAACAACATCACCGCAGTAAGCCCGTTAGCGCCTCCTGCAGTCCAAGTCCCCTAGCATTGATCTGCAATGAGGTTGTTTTTGACCAATGGCGACCCACCTTTATCAGGCAATAGACGCCGCCACATTTCACGCAATTGCCAGTGCAACTCTAAAACGCATGTGCAATCGTTTACATGTTTTTCACGCCTTAGCGAATTATACTGTGTACTCTAATCCTAGCATTCTCTATAGTGATTTCTGAAAAAAATAGACGAACGAATGTGTAATTGACTTATTAAACTAATATAGCTCCACAACTCGTAGATATCATGCCGCGACAGAATTTGGCTTACTAGCCATAAGAGTGGATTTTTGCCACAAATAATGTATCTTGCTTGTAAAACTCTTAAACACGGATAATTTTTTACCTTCTGCAAATTTTTCGTTTGCTTTCCGGTAATAATTCATGGCTGTAGAGATATTAAAGAGTAATAGTTTATTGTTTACGTGAGAGAGCAAAAAGCGCTTTTCAAAATTACCTAGGAAGCTCACATTTTTTTTCCGCGGAAGTAAATCATCCCTAAGAGAAAACATTCTTCACGCTTGTGAGGTAAGTTGTTCTCGAAGTACTATTAGAGGACATTTAAAAGACTGTTCCAGAGTTATTTTACATGCCATATCGGTATGCACGATGCACACATATTGGAAGGCTGAATGTGGGCTCTATACACGTACCTTCTGTTCTCTCCCTCAGGAACATCGCGATTGCAAATAACACTTCAGATATATCAAGCATAGCGAGATTGCAAGTTGTTTTGCACGTTTAGTCGTTAAAAATTTCAAAAGGTACAACGCGTTGAAATGGTCGTATCTCTTTCGTTAAGAACATCAAGTCACCTAGAGTCAACTACACCGAAAAGAGTGCAGCGAAAATCGCAACAACAGATGTCGCATAACTGACCTGCTTGCAATTTTTGAATATTTTTTTTAACGAGAAAAAATGTAACAGAAACAGTTGAACAGAGATGCAGGGACTACAAAACATCAAAGAACAACGGCCGATGGTGTCGTGGTTTGGCCAGAAATATCAAGGCAACGTAAATACGTTTGATATAAAGAGCCGAGAAGGACAGACCAGCAGTAAACTAGCCCGCACATGGTCACTTACACTATCTCCCTGTATGCGTCCAAGACTAAAGGCACTCCTTAACATCGTGAATCATTCTAAACCTGTTTCAGCAAAGACAACTATCCCCGTAATCTGTGTACACGCGAGAGATTTCCGAATGTTGTGTACATCGCTTCGATTTTCAAAGACTTTCGGAAGTGGCTGTAGGGAGCGCAAGAAGCATTTTAAAGGATATGTTGTACAGCGAGGAGGAGAGTTCAGGCATAATAAAAAAGGTCTTTGCGCATATTCTATAGGTTTGGTTTAAAGGGGTTTAACCTCCCAAAGCGACTCAGGCTATGAGAGACGCCGGAGTGAAGGGTTCCGGAAATTTCGACAAGCTGGGGTTCTTTAACGTGCACTGACCACGCACAGTACACAGACCTCTAGAATTTTGCCGCCATCGAAATTCGACCGCCGCGGCCGGTATCGAACCCACGTCTTTCGGGCCAGCAGCCGAACGCTATAACCACTCAGGCACCGCGCCGGCGTCATATTTTATTGGGACCGTCTAGTTCATGAAAAATATTTAAAAAAAGCATCAGTTGTGCTGCGCGCAACATAGCCGCAACCTATAACTCGCGTTATTTTGGGTGATTTATTCGCGAAGCACTATTCTGAAATTTTCGGCAGACAAACTATTTTTCAGACGCAGAGACTTGCAGCATACGAAAAAATTTCATCCTGAGTTTGAACAGCAAATAAAAAATCGTAAGCATTTATTAGGGTAAATTACCAAGCAGCCAGAACAGCTGATAATTTTTTTTGCTTTCAAACGACGCCACATCGGGTAAGGCTAGACTCCACGCGACTTTTGATCTTAGCAATTGTGTTCTCCACCTTTGTCTCAAAACCCTACAAAACAGTAGGGCTCTACCATGGATGAAAAATAGCTCATTAAGATCATGAGGTGACGAGCAGCTTTTCCTTGCCCTTATATGTAGCAGAAATGTTCGGCGTGGGCTCATATGAAGTGACCGAGCTTAAATTACCTACAAGAATAACAAAAATGCACACAGAGTTTTCCGCGCGAGGCTGTACATTGCTGTTGGGAGTTGCGTGGCCTAGTCCCCAGTACTTAAGCATGCCCAAGTAATGCAGGGAGAACTTTTAACTGACTTTTGAACTCTTGGCTTCAGGTCATAAAACTAAACGAAAAGTTTCTGCATTATTTTGCGATTTCATTGTTGAATAGAAGACGCAATTTATGTGGCATATTTGAAGATTTTCAGGAAAATTCTCAGCGCAGATGAAAACTGCTCTGGATGAGTAGTTCTCAACAGCACAGTCTCATCACACCAAATCCTTTATGGCAGAGCCGATGTCACCAACTCGCTATGGGGCTTTCTGTTTAGCGCGAGAGATGCGCCAGAAGCTTGTGAGGAATTGTCAAAGCGAACGAAAGTAACGCGTCGCTTTCGGGCTCACAGCGAGAGTGGAGATGACGACCATGCGTTGCAGATGTCCTCAATCTCATTATACCTCTTGCCGCATGTTCCTTATGGGTTCTCATGTGACCTTTTATAATAGACAGTCTAGAGCGTCTTTATTACTAGGTCGATCAGACCACATAGTGATCTTGTAACAAATAAAGTGAAGCTCGAGCTTGCATTAGAATTTCGAAACGCTTTTTGGGAGTTTTTTCTGACACCTTTCAACAGTCTTCGACTGGCCCGTCCCTTTTTTATACAAAACAACTCTTGTATGCTCCTAGGGGCTTACAGCAGTCACAAGAAATGTGTAGTTTTTATAATATCTGCGGAGGTTCCTGTGACTTAGTTCTCAATCGGAAGAACTTCACAAGAAATTACAGCTTGGCTGACAGGCTGCTTGCTGTACTGCATTCCGACGTACATTATTGAGTTTCACCAACTAAGTGGAAGGAACAATTAGCTCTCTCAGCTTGGAGGAGGAGGAGAAACATTTATTTCCGCACTGTGCTAAATTGGGAACGGGAGGTGGGGATGGCGTCTCTGTTGGTTGGCAGTCCCGATTCCGGGACGCCATTGGCTGCCGTTGCTGCCTGTGTTCTCAGCTCAGAAAATTTTTGGGGGGTTTAACATCATAATACCAGTTTTCCTTTGGTATACCAGTGAGGTGAATAAAGATTTGCTGGTACGCGCCAGAGTTTTAGAAGGCATTTCCCGCAGAAATGATTGGCACTTTCTTAAGAGAATGTCGGCGCATTAACATCATTTGGTTATGAATTGAAGAAGTTTACTCTTTACTGATGCTTTTAGAGCACGACCTAAAGCTCTATATGCATCGCCTATTTTTTAAACTCCTCTTACACGCGAAAAGCGTTAGCCGAGAGGTCGTTAACGGCGTGGTCGGAAGCGGAGCAACACCTGCGGCAAGCAAACTTAAGTTTTGCTGATTAAATTGCTCTTCACGCCTGTTTCAGCTCTACGTGTGTTCGCTGCCACATTTGAAACCTTGTCGCCTTAATGAAACAAAAAGTAATCATCGTAAACAGCATAGCCATGTCTCCTGCTTGGCAAATAGCTATATATATATATATATATATATATATATATATATATATATATATATATATATATATATATATATATATATATATATATATATATATATATATATATATATATATATATATATATATATATATATATATATATTCGGGTTCGGATACCACCGGCGGCATGGTTGTTTTTTCTGCTGCTTTATAAGTAATTTTCTTTAAGCGATTTATTAATCTTAGTATTATCCCAACGATAAGCCTAACACATTTAAAAAAATTAACGTTCCCCTATGCATCTTGGTTTCGGTGACTGTTGGCTCCCTTCACAAATTTGTCAAACGGGCCCCGCATTTCCTTTAACTTGTCTGCTAATAGCTTAACGAGGGTCTCGGTTCTGGCAGTCTTGATGCCATAGGTAGCATAAGAAGGCTCTCGCAGAGTTTCCGCCCTCGCCGTTAGATGACGTTCCACGTCACGCTTGCGGTATTACAGGACGTGCTACGTCCGCCGCTATGGTCGAGGCTGGCGCTGGTGAACACTCTCAAGGTTCGCTAACACGCAATAAACATAAATACCCACCAGAGCAGCAGATTGGACAGCCGTCGCCGTAGCTCAGTTGGTAAGAGCACCGGACGCGATATTCGGAGGGCGTGGGTTCGGATCCCACCGGCGGCATGGTTGTTTTTTCTGCTGCTTTATAAGTAGTTTTCTTTAAAATCAAAGCTTAATTGAAGCATTTTTCTCCCACTAATCCGCACCATAAATTAAAAAAAAACATTCCCCAATTCACTTTGGTTTCGGTGGCTGTTGGCTTCCTTCCTTCATATATATATATATATATATATATATATATATATATATATATATATATATATATATATATATATATATATATATATATATATATATATATATATTGTTACGGTGTGGGATGCCACGGGGTGGCCACGGGCCCGCCCAGAGAAATATAGCAGCAGTACGGAGGAGAGCCGGCGAAGCACGACCGGCGGCGGCCAAGCTTTCTCGTTCTATCTCCCTCGTGCTAGAGCCGCGCGCTCGCCGCTCGCGCTCGCTCTCCGCCTCTTTTATTCCCGTATCACCTTTCCACCGGGGGGGGGGGGGGGGGGGGGTGGCGAGAAGTCAGGCCGTGCTTTGATGCAGGGTTTCCTGGGGCAATGCTGCAATGTGGGCTCGCAGATAGGAAACGGTCACACTCTTCGTTGAATTCGAAGTGTGTGAGCTGGGCGAAGGTGTCTGCAGTCGCCGACGAAGGTCCCACACCGGTTAGGCTAACTTCAGGGAGTTTTATGCATATTGAGCGGCGATCCGTTTATGGGACTGCATTGCGTGGGGAAGGCATGGAGCCAGCAGGCGACGACGGCACTGACGAGGACCCGGTAGCTAAGTCGGAGTCACCGCAGGCGCCGTAGACATATCGCTTCATGTTTGAAACATGTTCTGGGAAAATGTGGTGCACACCGCATGGTCGATGCTCTGGCAAGTCTTCGAGGCGGTATGTCACGGGGCCGAGTCGGGCAACGACACGGTAAGGGCCGCGGTATCGGGGCAAGAGCTTTGCGGCACGGCCAGTCGCACGGATGGTGCGGCGAACGAGGACCAAGTCACCGGGCCGGAAGGGGGGATGTGGTGGTGCTGCCGCGTTGGCCGCTTGCACACGCGCGTGAGCCGTGAGGAGGTTGCGCTGGGCGTCGAGGCGAGCGGAATGAAGTCGTTGAGCAGATTCAGCTGGTGACGCAGTAGGATGGGGAAGGCCCAACTGCGCGTCGAGAGGGATGGAGGGCGTTCTGCCATAGACGACTGAGAACGGCGTCACATGCGTTGTTTCTTGCGCTGCAGTGTTGACTGCAAAAGCTGCAGCAGAAACAAAACGATCCCAGTTTGTGTGGGACGGAGCGACGTAGGATGCGAGTATATCCGTGAGGGTACGGTTAACACGCTCCACGAGGCCATTGCACTGCGGATGATTGACGGATGTAGTGGAATGCGCAATGCCGAAGGAGCGGAGGGCTCGCTCGAATTCATGGGACATATAGCAGCTCCCACGGTCCGTGATGAGGCGCCGGGGAACACCGTGCCGAAGAACGAGATGCTGTTCCACAAACGCGACGGCATGAGCGGATGACGTGTCTGGAACGGGCAGTGCTTCGACCCACTTGGAGAAGTAGTCGATCGCAACCAGAACATACCGGTTGCCGGCACGCGTCTTCGGAAACGGGCCCAAATGATCCAGTCCAACCAGCTCGAAAGGTGAACTTGGTGGCGTAAAAGCCTGCGGGGGTGGCTTGGTTACACCTGTGGACGGTTTTCTGTACTGGCATGTCTGGCAGGACGCCACGTGTTCCTTGACATCTCTGGACATATTAGGCCACCAAAACCGCTCCGACTCTCGTGCGTAGGTCTTGCCGCGACCAAGGTGACCAGCCGTGGGAGCGTCGTGTAAGCCGCGCAAGATTTGCGGCCGCAGTGCTGCCGGCACAACTGGCAACCAGACGGGTGGTCGACCACGGAGCCGCTTCACATGACACAAGAGGTCGTCCTTCATTCGATAGACCCGGCGTAGTTGGCGGAAGCCTGCGCCGGCGGCGGTGCCAAGGGAGTGGATTATGGCAGCAATGGCGGGATCTTGCGTTTGTGCAGTCCTCAGGTCCGTCAAAGCCGTCACGGAACAAGGGTGGCGAGAAAAGAAATCGGCATCTTGATGGGCAGAGCCGCGCCGATGCACTATTGTGAAATTGTACTCTTGAAGTTGCAGGGACCAGCGTGCAATCTTGGCATTCAAATGTTTGGCGGACTGCAGCCAAGTGAGAGCGCTATTGTCCGTGACTATGGTGAAGTGACGGCCGTACAGGTAGGGACGGAACTTCTCGACGGCCCAGACAACGGCGAGACACTCGAGTTCTGAAGAGTGGCGGCGGCGCTCAACGTCGGAAAGCTGGCGGCTGGCATAAGCTATGACTTTGTGGTCACCAGACTCGTCTTCTTGCAGGAGGACAGCGCCGAGCCCATCTTCGCTGGCATCCGTGTGGAGGACGATGGGGGCCGATTCGTCGTAATGGCCCAATGTAGGAGGCTCGAGGAGGGCGTGCTTGACGTCAAGAAACGCGAGCTGTTGGGCCTGCGTCCAACTCCACGGTGCATTCTTCTTCAGCAGGGCGGTCAATGGAGCGCTGCGCTTGGCAAAGTCCGGAATGAAACGACGGAAATACGAAGCAAATCCAAGGAAACTTTTGAGCTCCTTGGCGGTGGTGGGAGCTTCGTAAGCTGTAAGCGCTTTTAGCTTTTCAGGGTCGGGACGGATGCCATGCCGGCTCACAACGTGACCCAAGTACGTCACCTCCGCGAAACCGAAGAAACATTTTTTTGGTTTTAAGCGAAGCCCAGCAGAGGTAAGGGCTTCGAGGACGAGTTTGAGGCGTCTCTGGTGTTCTTCAAATGTAGCCGCGTAGACAATTACGTCATCCAGGTAGACCAGCGCCATAGTCCACTTCAAATGGCCTAAGACTCGGTCCATGAGACGCTGGAAGGTGGCTGGAGCGTTCGAGAGACCGAAGGGCATACGGTTGAACTGGTAAAGGCCGTCGGGAGTCACGAAAGCGGTCTTTTTCGCATCATCGGGGTGAACAGGCACCTGCCAGTAGCCCGAGAGCAGATCTAGCGTGGAAAAATAACGGGCCCCCTTCAGGCGGTCAAGCGCATCGTCGAGGCGAGGCAGCGGGTACACGTCGCAATTAGTAATAGCATTTAGCTTCCGATAGTCAACGCAGAAGCGGAGTGTTCCATCCTTCTTGCGCACAAGGACGACAGGGGAGGACCAAGGGCTACAAGAAGGGGCAATGATTCCCTGGTCAAGCATGTCGCACACGTGCTGCTGGATGACTCTCCGTTCGGCTGGCGCTACACGGCGAGGTTGGTGATGAACGGGCCCGCGGTTTTCGGTGTTGATCCGGTGTTGAGCCCAGGAAGTGCACCCGAGTTCACCGGCGCTGAGAGCAAGGCAACTGCGATGCTCGAGCAGCAAGGTCTTCAGAGAGGCGAGCTCCGCGCAGGTCAGGCTGGGTCCAAAGTTAAATTCTTCCCGTGATAGGATCGCCGGCGCTGGAGGGTGGCGAGGCGGGGCTTCAGGTTGCAGAGACGCCACTGGTGACCCGGGGTCCAAAACTGAGGCTGTACCCAATTGCGTGCCGGGAGTCAGCGCGAGAGGTACGCTGCTGATGTTGAGTACAAATACGTGGGCCTCTCCTTTGAGCACAGGCAGAAGACTTCGAGGGGAGGTCATCTGACGGGCTGGAGCTGAACACCGGATGGGTTCGAACAGCACGTCTGCTGTGACCGGACTGTCAAGCTTGGCATACACCCACGTTGCCGCACCCGGTGGCAGGGTCACGGCGGACGCCACAGTCACGGTAGTGACGTCGAACGGCTTGACTCGACACGGCCACTTCGTCGCGAGGTCACGCAGAGATGCTGAGGCACGCTTGGTCGCCGACACCAGGGACTGCCACAGGGCGACACCGAGGCTGGAAACCCGGCTAAGCCAGCCCGGCCCACAGAGAGTTCGGCTCGCCCGTGGTTTGGTTCTAGTAAAATTAAGGACGACTCCGGCTTGCTGGCACCACCAGCACCCGAGGACCACTGGCCAAATAGGGCTGTCTGCGACAACAAACTCGGTGGAGATGGTATTTCCGAGTGCTGTCAGGTTGACGCCGACACGTCCGACTTGCTCCACAGGGGTGCCGTTAAAAGCTAAGAGCCGGGTTTTGGCGGGTGGCAGAAGCAGGTGGGGCGCGTTAGCAACAAACGATTTGTGCAGTACATTGACAGCCGCTCCAGTGCCAACCAAGGCCTTTACGTGCCGGTCAAGCAGGGCGACGTCGACGAGCACGTAAGGAGCATCAGTGGTAATCGGAGCCGACGAAAGGAGGGGACGCGGAGAACGAAGGAGTGTGGGGACGGACTCAAACTCGTTTCCCGACGTTGGAGGGCCGGCACAGTCCCTCGCATAGTGTCCCCGCAGGCCGCAGCGGAAGCAGGTCATGCGGACGTCGTTACGCAGGCGTCGGATAGAGGCCGCAGTTGGGGCTGCGGACCGAGGAGCCTGCACCCGGACGCTGCGCTCGGCAGACGGTGGCGACCCCCGCGTGGCCAGCAAAGTCAATTCCGCCTCGATGGCGAGCGCCATGGCGGCGCGGACGGAATCAGGACGGCCAGAGCGGACCAAGCGCTGCACCTCGGGGAGTCGGATGGCGTCGACAAACGCCTCGGTGCCGACCAGGGCCACGGCGTTCTGAGGCGCTCCCGGCAGCGACTGCAGAGCCAGGCGCTCAATGGCGGCGGCGAGGTCCTGGTACGTCTCCCCGGGCTCTTGACGGCGGGCTCGCAGGCGGTGGTACTGCACACGGGGTTGACCTGAGGCACCATAGTGGTCGGCGAGGAGGCCCGCCAGAACAGTGTAAGAGCCCAGCTGGTCGGGCGGCACGTTCTGCAGCAGCTCGGTGGCGCGGCCCCTCAGTTTTGCAACGAGCATCCATGCCTTCATTTGCTCGTCCCAGCCTCTCGCCGCCGCAATACCGTCCAGCTGGATGCGGTAAGCATCCCACGAGATGGTGCCGTCAAATGTGGGCAATTCCACAACGTCCAACGAACACTGCGGCGAGGACGCACCCGCGCCGAGCACGCCATTGGCGGCCACGACCGCAGGCCCAGCGACGGCAGAGCCGTAAACAGCGGCGGCGGGGACGCCCAAAGGCACCTGACCTGTGTTCGGCTCGGCTGGCACCAGGCGACGGAGTTCGCGCCGCAGAGCTTCCATCTCCCCAGCCTGGGCAGCCAGACGGGCCTCCCATGCGTCCATCCGTTGGGTGACTGTATCCAGGAGGCGCTCAACACCGGCGTCCGGCTGCTGCGAAGAGCCGAGCCCCTCCGAGCGCCTAGGTCTAGCGGCGCCGGCCGCCGCGTTGTCGGCGCTATCGGCTGGTGGTGGACTCCTGTCGTCTGGCACGTCGGGTGCTTGATTCCGGGAGCGGGTGAGCGGCATGATCCCACCGCTGCCACCAAATTGTTACGGTGTGGGATGCCACGGGGTGGCCACGGACCCGCCCAGAGAAATATAGCAGCAGTACGGAGGAGAGCCGGCGAAGCACGACCGGCGGCGGCCAAGCTTTCTCGTTCTATCTCCCTCGTGCTAGAGCCGCGCGCTCGCCGCTCGCGCTCGCTTTCCGCCTCTTCTTTTATTCCCGTATCAATATATACCAAAAGTGATTTCTGGCAGCTGATTTGGTCAATATAATATAAAACCACCAAAAATTGAAGAAACATAATAGGATTTAATTCACGACGTTTTGGCTGGAGGACCAGCCTTTGTCGAGCCACTCGAAAAGGCTGGTCCTCCAGAAGAAACGTCAAGATTATATCCGGTTATGTTTCTTCAATTTTTGGTGATTTTATATAACACACATATATATATATATATATATATATATATATATATATATATATATATATATATATATATATATATATATATATATGTATATATATATATATATATATGAAGCTTATTTTACAATGACACGTTTTACAAGAGTCACTGAGCGTCTGTTGCCCTGGCTCATCTGCGTTTGTCCTTTCAGGCTTCTAATATGACAATGCTAGATACACGCTACATATTTTAGTAAAAGTAATTGCGTTCTCAAACTTTCATTAAAAGAAAAAAGACCTATTTAGCAACCTCATTTTAGAAGCCTAAAAAGACAAAAAGCAGGTCAGTCGGTGCCCCAGATAGCGCTCATATGACAGTGCAGATCGTGTCATTGTAAATCAAGCTGGAAAGTACTAACGCATTCGTGCTATGTGGGATTCTTCGGGTTCACCGACCACTGGGCTCATAAAAATGTGGCCGCCGTCTCTTCGGAGAGCGAAGTATGCGGTTGATGTAGTTCTGTACAGTTTGTGCTGGGAGGTTTAACGAAGACTTAGGCGCTCCAGCAAAGTAAGACTGCGGAATTTTCGCAAAATGCTCTCGGTGTTCTATTTTCGGGATCGAATAGTTTGTGGGAGGAACACTGAGACAGAAATGTTGCTTCCTGCGTGTCATAGAAGGTATCCGAATAACAAAACATCTGATGTGAGGCACTTTTCATAGCGTTCTTGGAAGTATCGTGTCTTCTAAAATGTATTCTTAAGATGGCGCAATGCAGACTTCATCACCATAAATGACAACCAGCTATTCTCTCGCGGTCGTCATTGTTGGTCTTCGCCAAGCATTGCACATAATAAGAGATGAACAACATTATCCAGTTTTTCGTACTTCCTTCACAAAGCATGGGTCAATTTAAATAAAAGTGTAAATACCTTAATCGCGGTTGCTATCGGTCTTGCTGCTCGGCCAATTGCATGATATAATACTTAGTACTGCTCAGGAGCAAGAGGTTTCGTGTTCTCAGGTGTAGGAATTCTTAAACAGATAACCAACAGAAATATAACGCTGTAGTGGCTTAAAATCTTTATTTATTGTACTCTTTTGTGCAGAGTTTTTTTCATTCGGTCCACTTTTATTCTTCGCTCATACTTAGCGATCTCTAAAGAAAAGTACCCGTGATATCGCATACTTGCTACATGTCTCCCTGCTGATTTATGGTACTGACATAGGGAATCGAGAGCAGCACTTTACAAACAGTTAGATAAAGTGGGAAAGACCTGCCGGTTGTAGATTTTCTCATAAATACAACGCTACCATAAGTTCATTCTTTTGTCGGCACTGATTCAGTGGTATCACTGGACATATGACACCCCGTACGGAACATGGAAGGTCTTGCCGAATGGATGCGACATAGGATTTCACGCAAGTAATAAGGCTCAGTAAAAACTGCGTGTACTTCGAACACAGATGTTTGACAGCATTTCTCACGTAAACATACAAAATGAAAAGCCGAATATTATTTCAAGCCTATGTGGCGGCTCTTTGTTTTCGATTGGTAAAAGATAGGAAATGTCATCTGTCCCGTCAAAGTAGCGACCGCAGATCTCAACCACGGGAATGAAACTCTCAAAGATTAAGAAATAGGTACTCGCATTTTGCAGGTCCTCTCAAGTCACGAATACCAGCTTAACGCATTCCTCAATAATAAAAAATCCAGGGCATTTCAGGGAATGTCTCTTTGATTTCTGAATAATATTTCTCTCTATTGACTGATTTTTTGCACCCAGTATTTCCAATGATGAGGTACATCAGGAAACTGGCACGTAAACTGGTTGATAATTATTTTCTCTCGGCTGTTACACTTAGCCCGCTCTTCGCAAATAGGGCTTCGAGGCTGGCGTTCATATTAGCCTTAGCAGTTTGTGCACAACTGGAAACGATATTAGCCTCGGCCCTGGGGATCACCGCATTCTGGGCGTTATGCACGCATTTAAAAAAAAGCACGTTGCCACTGCGTAGGCACATGGAGGCTTAATAACGTGGTTCAGTGTGTGACACATCTGTCCCTTGTGATCTCTTCCGCCGTGACTTTGCCAGCGAGCAGACGAGACAACCTCTGGCTGGACGGAAAAGATGGTGACGCGAAAACAGGCTTCGGAGTGACGTGTCGAAATACATATTGCTGTGAGAGCGTCAAAGCCGCTTGAAGGTGCCTCATTTTTGTTGAGGCTGAGGTTCATGAGTAAAAGACGGTTCGAAATTTTGGAAAAATGAAATCTGTGATAACTATGAGCAGCAAAATTCATAAGTGTACGGTGCTTAACGTAATGGTCAAAACATCTAGTATTCAGTTAACCACCTTAAATGTTATCATAATAATAGTGTATTTTATGAAGTAAAAGCCACCAGTAGTACGGTGCGTAGATACCGTATTTGTGCCTGAACATGTTTTGTTCTAAGAGGTGGAGGTGGGAATCCCTTAAGGGTCTGTCATACTAGGCCAACAGTCGGCCAATTCGGTCTGCCAAAACCATGTCGTCGAGATGTGTCGCTCTATGTCACACTGCGCCGACTAAAACAGTCGGCCGAGTGTCAGCGTCCGCGCCAGGTCTCCCACAAGACGTCAGTTGGTCGATGGTCCGCCAACTCCCAGGTCACACTAGCAGGACAACGTGCGAGAGCTCCCGCCGACTTGTCCCTTTCCCGTTCTCGCTCTTCTTTTGTCATTTCCTGCTATGCGAAATTCATGGGCCGGGACGCTTCGTTTTTAACTCTTTTAAATAAATCGCACCACAGTGAAACAAACTCCTTAACAATCGTGATTATGAACCTAGATTGAGTGCAGCCCAGAACTGAGCGGCACTTATTGCTGGGTCAGAAAGCCATAGCTCGAAAAATAAATCCAGCCGATCGCGGGTAAACCAGACGGATGAAATTTTTTTAAGGCTAAAATAATAATCGGAAGAAATTCTCGACCTCGCGGATTTAAACTAGGAACCTCCGGAGCGAGAAGCTACTTCTATACCCACGACGCCACGAATAACAGAGTGAATCGCGGGCTTCAGAACGGCTGATAAGAAGCAGTCCGCAGTGTCACATTCGCGACAGAAGTAAAGCAGGCGACCCGTGTGCGAAGGCTCGCCCTGCGCGCTGCACCGGTCGCTGCTTTCGAATTGCAGCCCCACTGCAAGCAGGGGTACACGGAGCAATAAGCATCGCTGCGCCACTCGACTCAAGCACTCGATCCCCTCGAGCTCAAAGCGTACGCTTTGCCACCCGCAGTGGTCTGATTACTGCTTGGCTTATTGTTGAAGTTCGCAGCAGAAAAGACAAAACAGTCATATTATCCGAAAACCTGCCAGCGGCACTCGAGCAGCGACAAAGCATGCTTGTAGTAGCGACCTTTCGGCAACGGCGCCGCCCGCGGTCGCGCCAGGCGACGAACTGCGCTCCTGCCTGGCTGCCCTGGTCGTCGCATCGAAGGCGGAAAGCTCCACTGTTAATATCGCTTTGCTGTTAACAATATAAGCTCACCATAAATTAGAACAATATAAGCTCACCATAAATAAAAAGTATGGTCAATTTCCGCGACGCTTTCGGCTGCGGAGCTAGCGGACCGCTGCGGGCGCCAGGCGAGCCGGACAGCAACTACGGGCCAGCGGCAGCTTGCGAGGTGATTCCGGCGAAAATGTTGCTCGTATCAAAGTTGTTGCTTTTTCCAGCAACTCGGTGTCGATCAACGATCCTCAAAAATAGTATATTTGTGACATTTCTCTGTATCAGCGTTTATGATTTACGTCAAAAACAATATTAGGGTTTTTTAATTACGCCGGCGGACGGGGCCCAGGCTGGCCCGCCGGCGAGCAGGCTCGGTTTACTTCACATTCGCATGAAAAAAGACAAACAGCCATGCTATCAGAAAGGCAGCCTGTTATATTCGAGCAACGATAGCATGCCTGTGCAACAGCCTCGCGCTTTCGGCAACGGTGCCACCTGCGGGAGCGCCAGGGCGACGAACTGCGCTGCTTCCCGGCTGCCCTGGTCGTTGCTAAGCCTAGCTGGTTTCGCATGGATGGCGCAGCTCAGGGCGCTTCGGAGCTAGCCAGTGTCATATTATAGAACCTCTCTAGTCAACCCTTTACAGCCAACCCGTTCCATAATAAAATAATGTTATGCTCGATTTCCGCGACGCCTGTCGCTGCGGATCTAGCAGACGCTAGGTGAGCTGACTGGGCAGCAGCAGCAAGCGGCTATAGGATGAAATTTGCTTGTATCGTAGTTATCACTTCAGCCAGCGCCTTCGCATTGGCCAACGATCCTAAAAAATGATACCTTAACGGACATTCATCTATTCCCCCCAGAGCTTGTTATGAACGTAAACAAAAGTACTCTAGCGGAATCGTGTTCGGGTGTGGTGAATGTTTTAGCTCGGCGACCGATCTCACGACGACAAGGTCGACAGACTGGTTTTGTAGGCGTCGCGGGCGTCGAAGTATGTCACACTACGAAGACACCTGGTCGCCAGACGAGTTGGTGTCGTTGTCGGCCTTGTGTGACAGCTTGGTCTGGCCACCCGGTCGGCCGATCATCGGTGTCGTCGTCGGGTCTGCGCCGGCGTCGTGTCCGGCTAGTCTGGCAGGCCCTTTACACACAGGGGATAGTAGTGGTATTTTGCCAGTGCGCATATACTCTGAACAAATTGAGAGGGTTATGTAAAGCTTTGCAAGATACTGAAGCTGCGGCGAGAGGTAAAATAATATTTTGCGGGCAACATTATAAGAAAAAAAGAGGGTGGAAGGGATTAGGGAACAAACCTCGCATAACGATATCCTAGCCGAATGAAGGCGCGAAAATGAGAAAGGGGTGCGCGTGTATTGCGGAGACGTAATAAGCTATAGTCTGATTTTGTGAGGAAGTGCCGTAATAGAATAGGGAAACACAGCATGGTTCGAGAGACTCAAATGATTGGCTCAAAATCGGGAGTTTTTTGGGATTTGTTGGGCGCAGCCGGCGCACCGCACATTGAACTGGAGAGCGGGAGCGATGTCTGCCCCGGACTGGCCGCGGCGGCTAGGCTGTTGACAATAACCGCTTCAAACTTGAGTAAATGCGACATGAAAAAAGGCATAAGAGCGATAGCAACTACTTCTAACCTTATTCCAAGGAGAGAACTTTGTGGCCGATCTCGAGACGACACGGTCGGCTGCTGCCTTGTTTCCGGCAGCTGCATTAGCGGCCGACGCCTTATACGAAAAGTGTTAGTCGGGCGAACATTTCAAAATAGGCGTTGCGGATACGCCCATTACGTGTACAGGAATCAAAATACACTGAACAAGTATATCAATATATCTGCGGCAGGACACGAGCACCGTCTAATCAAGGTGCGCGTTCATGCCTTGGTGAAATGCGGCCAGTTTCAAGAGCACTTATCTTCTAACAAGCTTTCTTGTGTGCCAGAAGAAGAACATCAACTGCTTGTGCAGGAAGCGCAGCGCAGGTCCTGTGAGGCCAAACTTGAATAAAATGTTACATTAGAAAGAGTTTGGTGTTTCATCTGGACATCTAGTAGAGCGGAAGAATACAAGTCCAAATAAAGGCCGCATTCACTGCATCTTCTCCTTAGTAAGCATGGCACATACCCAGGCAGGGGGATTGGCCAAGGTTCAGTAGATAATCCCAATGAGGTATCTTTCTTCTTCTTCTTCTTCTTCTTCTTCTACTACTTCTTCTTCTTCTTCTTCTTCTTCTCCTTAGTAAGCATGGTACATACCCACGCAGGGGGATTGGCCAAGGTTCAGTAGATAATCCCAGTGAGGTATCTTTCTTTTTCTTCTTCTTCTTAGTAAGCACGGTACATACCCACGCAGGGGGATTGGCCAAGGTTGAGTAGATAATCCCAATGAGGTATCTTTCTTCTTCTTCTTCTTCTTCTTCTTCTTCTTCTTCTTCTTCTTCTTCTTCTTCTTCTTCTTCTTCTTCTTCTTCTTCTTCTTCTTCTTCTTCTTCTTCTTCTTCTTCTTCTTCTTCTTCTTCTCCTTAGTAAGCATGGTACATACCCAAGCAGGGCGATTGGCCAAAGTTCAGTAGATAATTCTTCTTCTTCTCCTCAAGTAATCCCAATGAGGTATCTTTCTTCTTCTTCTTCTACTTCTTCTTCTCCTTCTTCTCCTTAGTAAGCATGGTACATACCCACGCTGGGGGGATTGGCCAAGGTTCAGTAGATAATCCCAATGAGGTATCTTTCTTCTTCTTCTTCTTCTTCTTAGTAAGCATGGTACATACCCACGCAGGGGGATTGGCCAAGGTTATGTGATAATCCCAATGAGGTATCTTCCTTCTTCATCTTCTTCTTCTTCTCCTTAGTAAGCATGGTACAGACCCATGCAGGGGGAATGGCCAAGGAAGGTTCAGTAGATAATCCCAATGAGGTATCTTTCTTCTTCTTCTTCTTCTTCTTCTTCTTCTTCTTCTTCTTCTTCTTCTTCTTCTTCTTCTTCTTCTTCTTCTTCTTCTTCTTCTTCTTCTTCTTCTTCTTCTTCTTCTTCTTCTTCTTCTTCTTCTTCTTCTTCTTCTTCTCCTTAGTAAGCATGGTACATGCCCACGCAGGGCGATTGGCCAAGGTTCAGTAGATAATCCCAATGAGGTATCTTTCTTCTTCTTCTTCTTCTTCTTCTTCTTCTTCTGCTTCTTCTTCTTCTTCGTAAGCATTGTGCATACCCACGCAGGGGGATTGGCTAAGGTTCAGTAGATAATGAGGTATTTGCACGGAGAAAAATAGGCGTGAGAAGACTAAATCAATATAAATTTTGAACAGTCAAATGAATGGAAAAATATGAATTACTAGGAACAGAATCGAGCATTTTTGGACATGCGACAAAATTTTGTATAAAGCTAGCAAGGAAATCGATCAGTTGTACTTATGTAATCACGAAGGTAGCCGCCGACACTGCTTAACGAGAATCCCTTTGCGCTCGCACCGAACAAAAGAATTACGGTACAGGCGCACCTACTTCAACTTTCACAATTTGGTCGCACTGAAATAGAAGCTAAATCAAACATCACCTCACAAACGGCAGCTTCGAAAATATTGTAGGGCCTATAAAGAGCAGGTCGACCCCTCGTGAAATTTTAAGTCATGATTCTATTGTTTTATTCAAGGAGGGAAGGGGCGAATTGGGGAACCTTCAAATATCCCAGAAAAAATATTGGCAGAAACCGGTTTTCTAATTACTAATGACAGATCAATCTTGAATTTCAGAGCAACTAGCTCACAGTACCATCTAACCGACCTAAAAAGGATGGAACTCTAATCTCTTTCTCATAGATTTGCTTTTCTCTGAATTGCAAAGAAAGTACGTGCATGTGTGTGCATGTCTTTAGGTCATGCTTGTGTCTTTTCGCATGCAGAGAGCTGCAGACCTGCTGCCACAGTCGTTGTGCCTGGACGTTAATCTGTGTGGAGACCATGCCCGTGAGGGAGCCCGTAGACCAAGTGGGCGATGCCTAGATACCTCCTAGATATCAGAAAAGCCTAAAAAAGTGGAACTGCCTGCTGAGGAGTATGCATCAAGCCACAAACCGCGATGGGATTATAGCCTTTCCATCCTCGATTGTAGTTGGGCATCGTTCTCGAAAGTATCAGACGAGTCTCAGCAGTTACTCGATGTGGGCTGCGGACCGGGAGACTTCACACGTGAGGTCCTCCTTCCTCGATGCCAGCCGTGTCGCAGCATCGTCGGCATCGGCTGTTCTCAGGAAATGATCGAGTACGCTAAACGTCACTCGCCCGGTGAGAGAACTGAGTTCCGCCAGCTGGACATATGTTCGGACATTTCAGGTTTCTTGCAAGAGTTCGGCCACTTTGATCGGATCTACTCCTTCTTTTGCCTCAACTGAGCTGTGGACCTCACTGTAGCACTCAGGAATATAGCCCAGCTCTTGACACCAAACGGCGAATGCCTTCTTGTGTACTGCGCGTCTGTCCAGACTGCAGACGTCTGGAGGGGCCTAGCAAATATAGATCGCTGGGCTAAATATTCCGAGGTAAGTGCAAAATGCTTGTTATTACCATATCGGGGTTTTAAGCAGAGACAGCGGCGTGTAACATCAGCTGCCGAAACAGAAATGTTGCGGAGTCACAAAGAAAACACAAATGGCAGAAAGGAAAATTTTTGCACTGACACATATTAGCATAGAACATATTACATAGAACATATACATATTAGCATAGATACATATTAGCGGTAGAGCGGCAGCCGAAACACTTAAAGCTTTGAGGTTGACGTAGTGTCTGAGAAGCGACATAGTTGCTGCGCCATTCTCGTCCTCAAAGCAAACTGGTTGCTCTCACTCCTTTCCCGTCGACTGAAAAGGGAGAAAACACACGGGCCCCTTCAGCCTCTGTCGAAACGCGGCCGCCGGGGTCGGGTACACTGTCACGATACTCCGACTCCAATGGCCGGGCGCCTTATCCACCTAATGACTAAGCCACCAATGCAGGCGCAGCCTGATGCTACTATGCTGCCAAATTAGCAGACCTCGCCATTTGCAGGCACGGTCGATAGAACTGCGGGCTCCCAAAGCCTCGGGGCTTTGCTCTAAGACCCGCTGCATGCACGACATGTTGTTGTCGGTATAAAAATACTGTTACACGCATATTCTGAACGTCCGGTTAAGAAATGCCAGACGCTAGCTTTGCGCAATTCAATGTCACTCAGAATATCGGCACTTATGGTGGTTGAATAATGTTGTAATTGGAATGGGTTTGCATAGAGGTGGAGGCTGCGCGGACTAGAGGAAATAGAGCAGGACGCCCAGCGAACGTCCTTCGCCCATCTTCAGCCCCTTCCCTTTCCACACGGTTCCCTCGTGCTTCGTACTAACGTGGTTGTTGCGCGGCGCGTGACTGTTTCCTCGGTGGAAGACATATCTCGTCCTCGAGCCAGACAGGAACACCAATGGCGGCAGAACTTAAGACAAGATCATTGCCTACTTGGGTCTTGCGAGTGTGGCGACCGTTTGCGGTACCTTTGGCAATGACGTAGTTTACATCGCTCAATCGACTCGCATTACGAAAGGCCCAGAGCATCTAAACAGAACCTTCGGCAAGAACCCACGCTTGAGCATCACCATCCAGATCCATACAAAATATCCTGGCCCGTATGTAGCCGCAACGTGTGGGCCAGCCACCGATCGTCTTTAGCGCGACATATCTGGTAGGTGCAAATGTCTTCGGGAAAGGAAAACAGAAGATGGTGTCCCGAAACGCGCGTCATCCTGACGTAGAGGAGGTAGAAAGGGGAATATTTGGTGACCTCATGCTCCGCGATCACGAATGTCCACGAACGATTATGAAAGGGACACGAATGGTAGCACAGCGTGCCGGTTCCGTTGATACGATGCCACATACATTGCCAGCATGTTATTGAGGGTGCAGTTTGTGCGCTCTCTAAGGCCGTTGGTCTTTGGATAGTACGGCTTGGTGTGGCGGTAGTTAGAGCCACACAGCCTATGTAGCTTTTACATGACGTCAGCAGTAAACTCCCGGCCACGGTCGCTGATGATAACACAGGGAGCACCATGACGAAGGATGATGGACTGCAGCAGTAATGATGGCACATCACTTGGCTTAGATTATAAAAGCGCTGCGGTTTTCGCCTGTCTTGTCATAGTAGCCACAGTCTATAACGCAGCGGTGGAATTTTGAAGACTTGGGAATGGGGCCAACCAGGTGGGCGCTTACTTTTTCAAAAGGCGCAGCTGATGGCTTGTCCGGCAGTAAAGGCCTGCAGGCAGGGCTGTGCCTATCTTTAGACGTTGAAATTCGGGACAGCTTGGTCTTATACATGTCGAGTCAGTAGAAGCGTTGACGAAGTATGTGCAGTGTAAGCACCCTATGATGGCCCAATATGATGACTTCGTGCAAGGCGTGCAGATCATCATTAGGAATATTCTATGGCACATCCAAAAGCAGAGGGGCACTGTCGATCGAATAGTTCTTCCACGGGATTTTGTTTTCAAGGATGAACGGCGTAGACGGTGCTCTCGTGTAGGCCACAGCAATAAAAGGTTGCAATGCGAGGTCATTCTTTTGCTCGCCCTGAAACGTATCCCTATCTGGAAACGGTGGGTAGAGTGAAGCCAAATACCCCTCGAAGTCCTCCTCTCTGCTGGATGTAGGTGGCGAGAGAAGCAGTCGACATACGTATGGCGGCGACCACTTTTGTAGGCGAGGGAAAAACCGTATTCCTAAAGGCGCATAGCCCAATGCCCAAGACGACCAGACGGATCGCCAGGCGGAATGATGATCGGTCACGATTGTAAACGGACGTCCACGCAGGCAAGGGTGGAACTTGTGGCCCACAAACACAACAGCAAGGCAGTCAATCTAGTTACAGTGTAGTTGCTCTCAGACTTTGTTTTTGTACGACTGGGATACGCCATAACGCGTTCGGCACCACTGCGAGTCTGGACAAGCACCGCTTTAAGGCCGATACCACTGGCCTCAGTGTTGATCGCAGTGGCAGCAGTACGAACAAAGTAGCGCAGAAGGGATGCTGAAGTCGGAGTAAAATCAGCAGTTAAAAAAATGAATCACATTCGGATGCAAAAGAGAACCGAGCGTGTGTGAAATTGCGCAGAGCTGGGAATAAAGCCACGGAAATTTGAAGACAGGACGAGGAAACTCAAAAGACCTTTAAAGTATATGGTTTTTCAAAATTCATGACTGAAACAAGCTTCTGCGGATGGGCCGGATTTCCTCCTTATTCACGAAGGATGCTAGAGCGAGAGTTCGACCTTTTCCAACTTGGCATTTCTTCAAATTGAACACGAGTCAAGCCTTGCTGATGGAGTCAAGTACGATACCGAGGCATTCATTTTCCTCTTTAACTGTCTCGGCAAAGATTACCTCATCATCCAGATAGCGCATGCGTATATTCTATTTATTCGACGTAGAACTGTATTCATGAAACACTGGAATGTCTGAGGTGTAATATTCAAGCTGAACGGCATTCCATTTATTTTGAAGAGGCCGCCGGCATCATGAAGGTAGCGTTCTTTTGGTCTGATGCATGAATTGGTATTCTTCAGTACCAAAATTGCAGATCAAAGAAAAAGAGACATTACGTAGACTGATGAAAGCCCAGAGTGTCATGTATGCGTGATAATGGGTACATTTCCTTCTTTGTGACCACATTCAAGAGACGATAATTGACGCACAGATGCAATGAATTGTCTTTCTTCTTTACTTGTATTAAAAGCGTGGGCCCCGGAGTGGGAGACTTCCGAATGACTCTGTCCTGCAGCATCTCTTGGGCCTGATCGTAAATGATTTTGCACTCGGCAGCAGAGATTCGATACGGTTACAGACAAATGGGATTGATATTCCCCGTGTTAATTTTATGATGCATGTGAGAAGCTGGCAAAGATGAAAGAGATCAGGTATACGTAAATTCGAACACATGGGCAAAAGCGGAATAACGCCCTGCAATGCGCCTTGCTCGGAAGATGGGAGCGGTTTCTTGATCATACGTCACAAATGAGCAGAACAGTCCGGCGTCGGGGACAATTGCAAACGGACAAGAGAGTGTCGTTGGCATAGTCGTCATATCTCGTGAGTTTAGAGCCAGACGGAAGGCCTACTGGTTGTGCAGAGGGATTCAAGACCAAAGTAAGGCTTGATGTTGGGATAGTTGGTTCTTCGAATCAGTCATAATAAAACTGCGCGAAGAAGACAGGAAAACAAGAAGCACGAACAGGAACACACAAAGCTTAATGTGTGTTCCTGCGCTTTGTGTGTTCCTGTTAGCGCCTCTTCTTGTTGTCCTGCCTTCTTCGTGCAGAATTATTATGACTGATTTGAAGACGCAAATGTGCGTGGAACTGTACGCTGCGTTCATGACCGCATGTGGGACCAATACCTTTTTGTTCAACATACTGGGTATCTGCAGCTGAGTTGTCATGTGGAAATGCCGCAATCGCATACTGGAATATTAAACGGGGACCAAACCTGCTGTCGGAGCTGGCAGGACCCCCTCTTCCGTGAGGAAAAGCAAGCCGTCGCAACTCTTGGGCGTATCTTCGACTAACGCAGAAAACATGTGCTGTCACAAATAAATTTCGCCAGCTTCAATGTCAAGTGCATGTCCACACTCGAGCAAATAGTTAATGCCTAGGATTTCATCATGCGCAGCACGTTCTAACACAGTAAAATTTATCCTGAATCGATCTCTGTCCAGTGCTGCAGAGGCAGAACAAGGGCCAACACGGAGTAAAGTTTCATCCCTAACGCCAAAAAAACTGGTGACTCGGTCCCACGCAAAGAAAAATTTAGGGCCATGGCGATATTTAAACGAAAATGTTATCACAAGCACCGCCGCACCGCTCTCGACCAAAACAATTGCTCTAACAATTTTTACAGACAGAGGCACATTGTACCTCAGATTGAGAATGGGGTGAGTTAAGGGCAAAGTTGACCGCTAAGTGACCTTTCCTCCATCGGTCGCACCAGCTAATTTCCCTGTCGCGGCGGTCTGGAACGGCGACGGGGAACGGCCGCGTCGCAGTGGAGGCGGATGCTGCGCTCAGAGACGGGACACTCAGCGTGGTCGGAAAAGGCGGCTCCGAAGATGGCCAGGCGGCTGCCATGGTGGGTCGTCTCGGAAGCAGGAAGGGCCTCGTTCAGAAGGACGCCCAGATCGATGGCGTGGGCAATAGCGGGATATGTGTCCGTAGCAGCCGCAGCTGTAACGGACGGCGTCGATCGAGGATACCCCGAAGGTGCGGCTCGACGTGTTTCGAAGGCATGTCCTCGGGTATTTCACCGGGTAGGTACTGGCTAAGTTGACGTCGGTGTTCGGAAAATAGAGCCCAATCTCCTGCGCCATAACTGTAGCTGCTCTAGTGGGCTGCTCCTTATGTGGTCGAAGCAGGGAGCACAAATGGCACGCGTGATCTTGAGTGACACCAGCTCAATGGTCAACTCTTCACTCACGATCCGCTGAACCACTGAGGCGATATCCTCAGATTCAGGAAAAGCAACGCTGTCTATACTTGTAACATTTGATAGTCTAAAACATTTTTCAGCAATCCGCCGCGAATTTAGTGCGTCAAATGCACCACAATGTTGCGTTATATAGGCAGCAAAAGCGACGTTTTTTTGTGATCAGAATTCTGTAGACCTCTACTGCAATTCGTTCTAAAAGATAGCTTACTTTGTCCGCATGAGACATGTTACTGCTGACAGGTCGGCAGGATCGTTGCAGTTCCATGTATTTCCTGAACGGTCTCTAAGGACGTGAGCTCTTTCTGCAAGCGTCTGCTCGGCTCTTCTTGGCCACTGTACCGCCGAAGCAATCGGTAATTTTGTTCCAAAATCGGGTCCAAGTATTCAGATTGTCGTCATGGTTCTCGCTCCAGAGGAGAGCGGTTGTAGCAAGAGAGAAGACGGCATTACTCAGCTAAACAATCGGGCTCAAGCGCTTATACTTGCTGAGTCGCTGATAAGGCGTCCGCCAGTGTTGAACGAAATCCTTATACGCAGGGTTCCCGCTGATGTGGCCAAGAACTGGATTGAACAGAACATTGGGTCTGAACATTTAAGGTGAACAAGACGGTGACTTCAGGCTGGAGTGGTGGCAAAGCCGCTAAGTGCTGGCTGAGAGGATCCAGGGGCTCCAGTACGGCTTATGCAGCCGTCTTGTTTCAAATATTGTTGCGTTTGAAATTTGTTTATTTAGAGGTGAAGGCTGAGCGGACTACAGGAAATGGAAAGAGAGAGAGAAAGGAAGATGAACAGAAATGCAGGGACGTTAACTTGCCGACGCCCAGTATGCTACCCTACTCGTGGGAAGAGGAACGAAGGAAGAGAGTTCCGGGAGATCACTTTTCCTTGTGTCCGTAGCCATTACTAACAGAGCACACCGGGCCAAGTCTGAAAATTTATAACCCTGAACTCAATGATGGTTTAGTCCAAATACCCAGAAAGTTGGCCTCTGTTAGCAGACAAGGATCTAAGCGCCGGAAAGTTGCATCAAGAAGGACACGCTCAGGCTCAAACCGAGGGCAGTGATCAAGTAGGTGCTCTATTGTTACGTCACACCCGCAGCAGGCCGCCAAGCCAACGTACTTCGCAGGTCTTCAGTTTCGTCTACCTTCCACATGGTGCCCGCGTGGTACGTCTTCGTCCTACGCGGTGGTTGCCTGGCGCGTGCTAATGTTGAACTTATGCGAAGGCAGTACTAAGAACGTAAGTCGGAATCAGCCATGAAGCTTTCAAAAGACTGAGAACAGCGCCGTGTGAGAAAAGATAGAGACGCGAATGAAAGAAGGGGGAAGGGGCGAAATAGGTGCCGTAGTGAACGGTTTCTCTTTGCTGCACCTAACGAGACTTAAGTACACCCCTGGAACTTTTCCCAATTGTGATGGGAATATCGAAAGCATGTTCATAACCTAGCTGGCCGCAGCGCAAGCGTTCGTGCTGGCTCATAAACGGCGAAGCAAAGATGCCAAACAAGTTCGAAACAGACATGCTAACCGTAGTACCTAAACGGGCTCGAAACAAGCAGGCGAAAGCCAATCAGCCAAAACATGCTCCAAAAATAACGCGAAGGCATGTAGCGAAACGTGAGCAAAATATAAAAGCAAAGCCAACTAGCTACTTTTGCGTCCGGGTGGCTGGTTTGGTGCCCAAAATGCCAGTAAATATGCTTGAGCCAGCGTTACCGCAGTGGTGGCATGCATGCGATATACCGACTTTCCCAGCCTCTGACGCATTTATTCCTTACCAGCATTCACTCAATAATCGGCTATGCGACTAAGCCTAACAGTACATTTTAGTAAGGATAAGTTTATTTTGACGAGTAAAGAGGAGAAGTAATCTTTCGCTATAAGCTATCCCCGGCCACTCAAATAAATGTATGCGGCATAGAGATATGGAGGAGGACGGGAGCTCGGATAGGCTCCTCTCTGTCGCGTCTAATGCACACTTTTTGACGTCATAGAAGTGCAAACACATGCTTTTCGCGCAAACGGCCGCATCGTCGCATTTGTAGGGGCCGTTCCAAGGGCGGTCGGTTATCCCACTACGTGGTACTTTTATGTGCACTTGGTCAAAACGCGCCACTATGAATTGTGCGCCACATTTTGCAATATTCGTGGCCAGTGCGGCTAGGAGCAGAGTTATTATACCTTTGAAGATTCCCACGCACTATGATTGTGTTACTCTGCCCACTCGCTTTCTGCTGCCAAGCATGTAGGGAATGACAATGCGCATACGGAAGCGGCGCACAAGTTGGAAACAAAACACACTGGAAAAATGGTCGCAGCTCGGAGGCGTTCTTGAGACACGTCCTCGCTATAGTATTGTCGCACAAGAAGCGTATTTCGATTTGTATCAAACGGAATTTGTGAGAACAATACCGGTGCCAAATATTTTACTCAATAACAATAAAAAAACAACCTACAAATCCGCCGCTATATACAGGAAGGGTGTGGGGATGCGCGAACGATTACGTACTATGCTTGGCTCTATAGGAGGTTGTAATAAAACGTGACATTGAAGACGCGGACCGCACCGAAAAGAACACACAAAATACGTTCCGGCTCCCATACGGGAGCCTTGTTCAACAACACAATAGTACTGTGAACAAGGCACCCGTACGGGAGCGGAAACGTCTTTTGTGGGTAATTTTTTTGTGGTCGGCGTCTTCAATGTCACGTTTTATGATTCAACCAGACCACACGAGTTTTCGTCAAACTCCTGATTTCAAGGTTGTGGTACTTTACTATAATTGGGATAGCGGCTAGGTACTGTTCAGCCATGGATTTTCTTTGTCCCAGCGTTGAGGCTTTTAATTGTGTATTAGTGCTCACTACATAAGCTCAGTGATTATTTGCTGTGCTGCCTGTTCTCTCAGGCCAGTATTAGTAAACATTTTAATCACGATAGATAAGCCATTAAAAAGGTTGGGAGAACTCACAGACACTGGTTTTAGAAAGTTCGATTCAGAAGCCAAAGTTTTGTCATTAACGGAGAGAGTAAGTTTTGCTGACCGTAGTGAAGGAAATTAAAAAAAAAGCCAACATAGCCAAATTTTTCACCACGTTGAACGCATGCGTATCACTTTCCAAACCACACGTTGAAGCGAGGACTCAGACAAAACATACCTCCTCAAATTTCATTAGAGTATTACAGGGGAGTGGCCATGCTTGTGTGCCACAAGTATTAGAAACACGCCTTTCTCTCTGCCGCAGGTGCTATGAATAATATTTGTGTAGTTCGGAGTCCTTCAGAGTTCTGCACGAACGTTAGACGAATTAATCATTGGCACTTGATGACCACGATTGTTAAGCATATAAGGTTGTGTTTTCAATTTTTTTTGGAACTGTAGCCAGCATGCCCGTTGCCGAGTAAGTCTTTTTGCTGGGGCACCTTGAATTACGTTACTGTGATCCACAAGTTGTGCATTCTAATAAACCTGAACATTGTGCATAACGGGCACGAAGAGCATCGCCGTTTTAATGCAGGCATTCTCATTCGTTCTTGTGTACAGTGTTTGAGGTTCAGCTTCTACTTTGCGGTTTGGGATTTCTTCCGCATTTCTCAGCCAGGTGTAAACGGCGCTATGGCACAGGCATCGCAAATATCGAGGGGTACGCATTTTGTGAGGAATGTCGATTGCACTAGCCGCCGTTCTTTTTTTATGTACCTCACAGCATCAACTGTCTACAGGTCAGCTCTTGCTCGTGTTCTTCTGTATCCGTTCTGGTGCTCAATAGAAAAAGAGGCTGTTTCGTTGACTGGCTGTCATTTTCGTAACTATTCTATTTTATACCGCTACCCTTAGCTTATTCGTTATAATTTACGGTGCTCCATTTATCTCTTAGCAGCAGTGTAACCCATTTTCTTCCAGGTGCTGCTGAAGTTCATTCCTGAAACGCAAGGCATGAAGGACACCCGCGAGATGATGAGCTTCATGTCACGAATCCTCCTTGAGGCGGGCCTTCATCCAAGTGTACTGGAAGTTCCCCAGTCCCCCTTGCTCCATGGGTGGAACGAGGACGATATGATCGGTATGCAAATGACCGTACATAGCCAACATTGTTGTGTGATATCGCGTAGAAAAGTGTAACGAACCGCATTCAAGCATTTGTGCAACAACGTGTAATAAGCAACTTTGTAAGAACTTAACCGTCTGGAATAGTCCGCATAACCTCTTTGAAAGAGGTGAAGAATGGTAGAAAACCAAACAGCTGAAGGAATGGGCTTTCAGAAATAAGGCTTGCAATCATCGTGGTGAACGTTAAGAATACAGCTTCTAGAGGATTAATGGTACGGATAGTAAAAGCGCCAGGCTTGATTGTATCTTCCAGAGCCTGTGCAAGGCACCATTTCTCTCCCACTTGTCTGATAACCTTCCTACCACCTGACCTACTGCCTGATGCAGGCAATAAGGTTAAGTTGTTCGTACCAAGTTGTGCAAGCAGCGCCTCGTGAAGTAAGCTGTCCGGTGCTACATGACGTCTTACCATTCTTTCCGAATAATTCTAACGCTCGTGACCAAAAGCACTGAAGCACAAAGAGGAATTTTCGTACGTCAACCACTTGGTCAGAGTTGAACCCATTAGCTCATGTTGCACAAGAGATGCGAAAAAGGCTGCTATACAGTGCCTTTCTTCCTTGAAAATAGGAACCTTAATCGCAAGCAGTAAAAGGTCATGTTTTCTCTGCTCTCCTGCACAGCGGCTTATCTTGCAGTCCTTCCAATCGCCAAGATGGTCAGCCCAGAAGAAAAATCCGAGCTTGCGAGCGCCGTCAGGGACCAGGTCCGAGCTGTGCACGGCCCCAACGCTGACAAGGAACGCTACAGAAATTTCGTCATCAAGGCGTCGAGAAGAGAATCGTAGACGGTTGCTTTACTCGGAAATATGTATCCATTCTATTGACTTAGTAGCGAAATGCGGGAATTTGCTAGAATGCACAAATGTTACGCATACCTTAGGCTCTACTGATTAAAACAAGCATAATCAAGAAATTGAAAAATAGGAAATTCAAAGAAATAATACAAGTATTTCACGCGATGAAAATAAAACTTGATGAAAACCTGAACAGTCCTTCTAGCGCACTTACAAAGAAAAAATTGTGCTATTTAAAAAACACTAGTTGAGAGTAAAAATGAGATCATACCCCACAATACGCCCATTTGATTGTGAGAAGAAAATTGCGATTGCGCTTGTTCCTTGGTTTTCCTAACAAAAATTTTTACCCGCTGAAAAAACAAAAAGTTCTAAGTAAGCACTCATTCTGTTTGTATTCTCTGCCTTTCTTGCAAGTTTGTTGAATGCTTTTCGAGATTTCTCTGAAGTGTTCCTGCTAAAGTGCGGGAGTTACAAATGTAAAAGAACAGATAGAAAGCGCGCAAGTTAGGGCCGCGGTGAGAGAGCACAATTTTTGTATTAATGAATGCAACTGTGCATATTGTGCCATTACTTATGCGAAGTTGAGCGGTTTAATTGACAAACGCTGATTTAAAGACGATTAAATGAACAGTAAGGCGCTATCTGCTAACTCAGGTTTTATACTATTCGTGTGGAAAAAGGGAACAAGAGAACGTGTCATAAGATTGCAAAAAATGAAAAACACGGACGTGCACGATCTAACTGGGAAAAATGAAGAGAAGTAAAACAAAAAGTGATTGGAAATAAAACCTGCGTAAAGATTTCAAACAATTGGTTGTTTTCACTAGGACGGAGGCTGATATGCAGCTTAAAGATAAGAAATTCTCATCAGTGTCGGTTACGCAGCGTGCATCAGTAAGGCAAGGTCAATACTGTAAGGCCAGAAAGTTTCCCACCAAGCTTTACTAACACTTCTTTTCCATTTAGCTTCAGAATGGCAAAATGCGTTCGGCTCTCTTCAGCGGGACTATGAGCTTTTATGATGGCCTGGGCTCGCCCAGACCATAGGCACACCAGTGTATGGTCATTTATTACGGTCTGCACCGTAAAAGCGTTTGTCTGTCACCCGTGAACACCCATGCTTCGTAGGCAGAGCACAGCTTAGAGTGTACTCATCCTGTCACATTTCTCAAGAGCGCTCGAGATGTGCCATCCGGGGAAAATGAAGCGAAGTTATCAGACAGGTATCCGCTATCAGCTATAACGCTTGCGGTGGAGAGCTGTCAAATAGACATGCAAACCGCACTGGAATCAGCGCCTTTTCCATATGAGAGCTGCTGCGAAAATATTTCACTTCATTTGCTCCTGCGTACAGAGCTCGAGCACCCTAAATAAGTTCGATCGGCTCTGTACTGCAGTGTGGCGTAAAACTGGAAGCATGCTATGCGAGCACATACGTAAATTTCAGTTGAGTTGATTTAATATGAAACCACTTTCCATGTTGCATTCGCTTAGAATTTTTTGCATTCTGTTGATATATGTATTTATGACTGCAGCTTGTACGCATTTAATCAAGGATATCTAATGAGGCTGGCAAATGCGAGAAATAAAAACCTTGGAAGCAATAAAATTCTCTCATCAGGAAATGTTCTTCTGCTCGAAAGTTTATTGGGCTTATTTCGCAGCTGTTGTTATGTTACTGTTTTAATTTAAAAGTACAAAAATATTACCGGTGTGTAGTTTAAACCATTGGAGAACAAAAAAGCTCCGAAAAAGAAAATCAAGAGGAACACTTCTTCTGTAATAAGTTAGTTACATTCAAGAGGTTAAGACAATCAGTGGTTGAGACGCTGGTCTACTGAGCCGGAGTACCCGGCTTTGAATGAGTTGAATAAATATAAAACCACTATCCATGTTACATTTGCTTAGAATTTTTTGCATTTTGTAGACATATTATTTATGGCTGCAGCATGTATGTATTTAATCAAGGATATCTAATGAGCCCGGCAAACGTGAGAAACAAAAACCTTGAAAGCAATAAAATTCTCTCATCAGGAAGTGTTAATCTGCTCGAAATTTTATTGGCCTTATTTGGCAGCAGTTGGTATGTGACTGTTTTTATTTTAAAGTTTAAAAATATTACCAGTGTGTAGTTTAAATCATTCGTCAATAAAAACGGTCCCTAAAGAAAATCAAGAGGAACACTACTTTATTAAGAGGTTAGTTGCATTCTAGAGGTTAAGACGCTAAGTGGTTAAGACGTTGGTCTACTGAGCCGGAGTACCCGGCTTTGAACCCGACCGCGGCGGCAGCGTTTTAATGAAGCCGAGGAGCAAAAGGCTCACGTGTGTTGTGCGATGTCAGTGCACGTTAAGAATCGCCAGGAGGTCGGAATTGTTCCGGAGGCCTACATTAGGGCACCATTTTATTCCTTTCTTCTTTCACTCCCTCCTTTATTCCTTCCCTTACAGCGCAGTTAGGGAGTCCACCGAGATATGTGCTACATTTACTGCGTGATTTAATTTCCTCCAAAACCAATTTTTAGTTTCAATTTGTTCAAACCGTCCGGCATACAATTTTGTTTTATTTTTGCTGACAACCCATTTCCCCAGCAAACGGCCCTGAGCCTCCCTCTCTAAATAAACAACTCATTTATTCATTAATTTTTGCTGACCGGACAGCAATGTTACAGTGCAGCAACAATAAACCTGAGGCCGCTTTGAAGACGAAATAAAAAGCGTGCGTGCTATGCACGTTTATGTCTAGGAACAAAAATTTCCCCATGTTAGAGCAGGAAAATTGTAATAACAATATTTAAATGTTTAATTAATGATGGCAGCGTGGAACTAAAAAGATATCACTTGACACCTTGAATACGCCGTGAACATGATCTTTGGCGGAAAAGCAGTCGCTACAAGCAAAGGTAATAGAGATGTTCTAAACTAAGGCTACAGAAGACAATTACATGCATATTTGTATGGCACAAAATTTAATAGCCTACACACCAAATACAAATATCAACATTCACATACTCATTTTTACACAGTTCTAAGCGAACAAAACAGTGAGTGGAAAGGTCTATCAAGAAAAACAAAATAGCGCTTTATTCTTGATATGCGATAATTTAAAGCACAATGTTAATTTCGTACAGATTGTTTAGGAATCGCAGTAATATGTTCCGTAGTGTTTCGTAGCCGTAATGATATATTAAGTTTTACTTTTGTAATGGCAATATATCTTGTGTTCAGCACGTTTATTCTTGTATATTAGACTTATCCTAAACGATAGTGTTTGTAATTCCCAGTTTAACCGCTTGAAATAACTAAGTCATATATTTCGGTTGTCAGGGAATTCTGCTGCTTAAAAGGAGTACGTTGTCGTGGTTTGCTTCAGCTACACCTTAAATACTTCTAAAGAAAAAATTGTTTTGGGAGATGAAGCTTTTTCAGTATTTGTGGCAGTGTTGCGGACCAGACTAAACTGCTCAAACTGAAGTGTGAGACAATATGTGCGAGCTACGCTGCAAGTTGGCGTTGGCAGGTAGTAGCCAGCAATTATAATAACTTGGACGAAATATGTGAGCCTTTTTGCTACAATATAATTAACCTGACAATCCTGATGCATTTGTGCAATAAATTACTCGCCTACTCATTTATATGCTTTATACACCCGTCAATTACACGTCATCAGCCTGACAACGCCCACTGCAGGGCAAAGGCCTCTTCCATGTATCTGCAATTAAACTTTTCCTCTGACAGGTTGATAACGTAGCGACTCTGTTCGATCCTGCGGCCAATATTATACAGTAAAGTGCAAAACAAGCGGAATCTCAGAAGCGCAGGCCTAAACGCACGCGTAAAAGCTAATTAAAAATTCTAGTGCAGAGCAACAAGAATGAACCTAGCTTCTGGATATGTATTGTAGCTCTGCGTGGTTACGAATGGAGACGCAGGCTAGCGGCAAATAAATGAAAACCCTTAAACAGGCGATAGAAGTGTCTGAAGCCCAATTATTTTATGCAGCGACACTGATTCTGGCAATGCGAAACCGTTAAGGCTTTTGATGCAGAACTTGTTTGTATACTTTTATTGCTACTTTATTATAAGAGTGGCAAGGATAGTTGCAAATACAGATAATGCCAAATTTAAAGTCCTCTGCGGCCTCTGAACATTGATATTGACTTTGTAAGCTGTCATTTTCCTCCGCAACGCCTACCCTCCTTCTTAGTGTTGAGAGATTATGCTAAAAGAGACCTATTTTTCTATCGTTCTTTTCGAGATATTATAATTGCCTCTATATGTCGGTGGTCACAATAAGCACTCGTCGTATTGCAGCGCTCCTGGCATCCTGGATTTTGAGCTAGATGAAGATAGCGGCGGCAGTCGACCGCCTCTGCACTCTACTCTTCACCATCGCAGTGTAGGAAGTACTTAATTACCGGACATATACGACTACCGAAGGGATGCTGCAAGATGTCGGAACGAAGGGAATAGGTTTTCACTGTGAGGCAAAAATAGAAAGCCTTGCGAGGTTTGACAGAGCTCGCGCACTTTATTCCGGGCTATACTTTTGTGCTGTTTTATCATTATCCAGCTATGATTATAACAGTGCTTCTGACGATGACAAGATTGTCGGTTTCCTTCTAGATTTACATAGAGATGTTTAACTGCCAATATTTATGCTATTAAAGATATTGTACAAGTACATATTGTTACGTGGTGGCAAGCCAAGGAAGGCACGACATGATGGCAGAATGAAGATATGATTTAATGGCTGAGGGCCTAGCGCGAGCACTCCGTCCCGCGCCACTGCCCTGTTCTTCGTCTTCATAACATGACCCCGGTCCTCCGAGCGATCATCCCGATCGATTGCTAGAATTACGGTGAGGTGACGATGAGCATGGCCAGAAAGGATAGAAGAAGATGAAAGGCTTGCCACCAAGATGAAGGCGATTGTCTGGTGGACGGTTGCCCCCGGAGCTTCGGGTCCAGCGGTCGGTCACCCACAGCCGAAGGTCAAGGGTTGAGGGATCGCCGCACAGCCTGGGCGGGGGTGCCGTCTTGGTTCGGGTCGTAGTCGGGTCATCGTACGTCAGGTCCTGGTCGTCGTGTCTTGTGCTCGGGGCTGGGGATGGGGTGGGGGAAAGCGGCTGGTCGGTTCTGGTCAGTTCGAGCTGGGGTTCAGCCGGGCGGCGGAGCCCAGGTCCCCTCGGCCGACGACGAAGGCGAGCAGAAGGCGGCGCTGCTCCGGGGACTAGGATGACGATGAGAACCCAGCACCTCACACCAAATGTTACGTGGTGGCAAGCCAAGGAAGGCACGACATGATGACAGAATGAAGATATGATTTATTATTATTATTATTATTATTATTAGCCTATCAAAAGATGGCACATACCCACACTGGGGGATATGATTTAATGGCTGAGGGCCTAGCGCGAGCACTCCGTCCCGCGCCACTGCCCTCTTCTTCGTCTTCATAACAATATATATATGCTAGCTTCTGCTGGCGAAAACGCAAAGTTCCGTGATTTTAGAGCGAAACTTCGCACTCTGAGTCCATTCCGCAAGGCTTCGTTTCCAGACTGAAATTCTTAGGCAAACAAGTGTTATGACTGCAGTGGTGCGCATTAGACTTAAAACCATAGTTTTTTTATTCAACAGTTTCCAGCTTGCATGCAAGAAACTGTACTAGAGATGGTCGTTGTATTTACAAAGTTTTAGTTCCCAGCAAGAGCTGTACTTTTCAAAAAGCGATTAAACATCAGCCCACTGCACTGCTTTCTCCGACCGCATCACCATACTGAAGTATTCGAGTGACTTCAACAATGCATCTAAGCCGTTGCGTTATCCGAATTCTGGACTATGAGGAGTGCTGATATTACTACTTTCTCTTAGACGGCGCGACAGAAGCAGCTATTCACTGACATTTACGATTGAATGAGCAGAAACTATCGCATGAATTAAAAAAAGCAACGTATTACATTAAATATTCTAGTTCGAAATTTCCAGTAGAAAGCGAGGACGTTGAGAGAGAAAGGAGGCGTCGCAGCACACGTTAAGGTGTATCTCCCTCCCCTTTCTTCTCGAGAGGGCTGCAATCACCTGGAACATCAGCCCGCGCGCGCCTGCTTAGGCAAAGTCGCGGGGCGCAGGATGTCCTGGCCTCTGAGCTGGGATGAATTTACAGCCACGCGTGAATTCAAGAATGTTCAAGAATGTTCTTTTTCTCATTCTTTTTTCGGCGCGCGCGCTGCTTGCGCTCCCTATAGCAGCCTAGCACGCCCCACCCCTGCTGGCCTCTTTTGCCCAGCCGATCTGAAAGCAAACAGAAATACGCGACTTCTCACCAACACGCCGAAAGTCCATGCGCAAAGTTCACGCACATTGCCCTTTTGCAGCATGCACTATGCTCACGGCAAGCCCGAGTTCTTGCAGTCGTGAAGTCCTTTTTCGTGCGTCTCATTCGCTGCACGCGAGCACACGCGCAGGAGAGCGGAGGCGAGCGGGAACGTTCACGCCCGCATGAGCAGCGTTACTCAGGCCCGGGGAAATTTCCGGCCAACTGGCGACAGTTGTCGGGCAGCTGCACCGTGTCTAGGGCTAGCACGCTTGCTAACAACTGTGAGCTTCTCATTGGTTTCCTCTTTCGGCATCATGCTGAGCTTCTTAGTGATCACATCGCGCGTTCTGGTTTCTAGAGCTAGGGAGTTCACTGGAAAAAATTGTTTGCTTCGGAATGTTCACGCCGAATACCTTCACAGTTACACCCCCACACAAATGCTCCTTGCTGTTTCTTTACTTTCTCTTTATTTCGCTTCACCTGAAGTATTTAGGGTGCTGCCACGTGTTACGCCCCAGTCAACTTCTTTCATTGATGATCGAAAGCCAGTGATGCTGTTTGTTTACGATGGGTAAGATATCAATTTCTTAAAGGCGTTGCTTCACCACGAAAACACTAAAGATTCACTTTAGAAATTACTATTTTATGACTTCTATGACAAAATGTTTTTGTGACGTTTAAAAATATATTTACTCAGTTCAGAAAAATTGGTGTGATATATAGTTTTTATCAAATAGCAATATTTCAGCGCGAAAATAATTGCTGAATACTTATTGGGCAGAAGTAATGAGATTCATGTAGCTAAACTTCGTGAAGCGCTGATGAATTATTTGCGCCATAGTATTAGAACAGTGCCTTCAAGGGGTTAAGGGAGCCACCGTCACAGGCGGCAATATTGCCACAATACGTGGTCACTTCGAATAAAAAAAATTTAGTCTCAATTTTATCTACTCGAGCAACTTCTCCGGACTAATCATTATTTAACTGCCACCTGCCAGGGTGGGCAGTTTGCTCGGAGTCCTATTAGCAGGTTGCCACCAGACGGAGAGCCAGGTGTTCGGGAAGAACAACCTGTTTCAAACGAGCCCCACTGGTGGCTTTGGTTGAATAAGTCACCTGCCGGGGCAATGCGCGTCACTTAACGCTGCACCACTGCCCCTCGAGGAGCATTAGGACTCGCAGATATTTATGATGTAAAGTAGGGAATCGTCAATTTATCATATATAAGTATTGGCTCCAAAAGAATATAAAATGCGAAATTAATAAAACGTTCCACTGAGAATCGCCTAATAATGCTTTTTAAACTGCTTAGAAAAAATTTTCAATACAAATTCTTCTGTATATTTTCTGGATATTTATATCAGGTTTTTCAAAATGATATACGCACCTGTTGTATGCATGTTCTAAGGAGAGACCGTTTCGCAAATGTATAAATTGAAGATATGTGCGAGCTACCTTACCTTACCTTACAGATACACGAATGTACTTCATAGGTATCTCTTGCATTCCATCGATATCTTCTGGAGTATGCCTGTCAGACTGATAATAGTTAGCGATACGTTCTCTGAATCGTATTTGTCAAACGTTAGAGTTTAGCGACTCCAGCAGCCAACATTTCTCGCATTATAAATGCTCGCTCCTTTACGCACCCAAACAAATAGTCTGAAACTTCAATGCTTCATTACTGACAAACAATTCAGGCGAATTCACTTCTCCGGTCGATGACTCTTGTTGGATTCGAGTTAATCGGCCGGCGGAGCCAAGTCGTGGTGTCGAAGGGTCAAGTGGTCCGACCGGATTCATCATCATCATCATCACTCCCATCATTATCGTCAGCCTCACTAGAACTTTAGTGCAAGGTCCGCAAAATATAATGGGATAAGCCCCAAGATCCAATTCAATCCAACCCAATCCATACGCCCACTGCACAACAAATGCGTCTCCCATATCTCTCCAATTAACATTTTCCTGTGTGAGGTGTGGCCATCTTATCCCGGCAAACTTCATAATCTCATCCGCCCACCAAACTTCCTGATGCCCCGTGGTGATCTTCCATTCTCTTGGAATTCATTCTGTTGTTCTTATGAACCATTCGTTACATTGCCTTCGCATTACTTGTCGTGCCAACCCCCATTTCATTCTATTGAATTTAAGTTGGCTTTAAGCCGCTCTTGTTGATATCCAAGCCAAAATCAAGAGGAAGAATCGGTGATGATTATTCACCCGCTATGTCACACTTATTACTGTGTCGATGTCGATCCGTATATAGAGAACCTTAAGCCCTGATATAATATGCAGCAAAGTACAAAGGCATTAAAAGCTGGACAGCTCAGGCACTCATGCAAGCATAAAACAGACCTAAAAATTCTTCTGTACAGCAATGAAATGAGCCTATCTCCAGAATGTGTGATGGCAAAGACTTTCTTAGGCTGGCGGGCGAATTAATCAAGAGCGCAGAACAGCGGACAGAAATGTGTGAAGTTCAATTATTGAGCAAAGAGACACTTCAAGGAATGATGGAGCAGGAATTTTTTTAAAACAACTGTTCTTTATATTTTTATTACTTCTTTTTCGTGAAGCTGCAGCGAGCCTTGCAAATAGAGATCATTTTGAAATTTAAAATTCATTTTTGCTGCTAATGTCTCCGCTGCTAGGTGTTCACGTTGTAAGAAGTCATTTTCGACCACAGTGCCTGTCCTGCCAGCTCGTGTTGAGGATCATTATGGTAACAAACCTAGTTCGCTATCATCTTGTCGCGATATTGTAATTGCCTATATATGTCGAAATATACACGCTTCTTGGACTGTGTATTTTAGCGAGATGAAGTGTGGGGCATTCAGCTGCATTTACATTCTGTTCTTCACCGCCACTGTGAAGTGAGTACTTCAAGATGTGCAATTAAAATTACAGAGTATATTCCAGTCCCAAAGGGAGGCGGAAAGCTCTCGGAAGAGCAAAAGAACAGATGTTTACTGAGGGGGGGCAAAGGAAAGCCTTGTGAGGTTTTAAAGAGCTTGCACTCTAATCAAGCTATAAGGTTGCATTTTTGGATTTTTCTCCTTTTATGATTTTGCAGGAATCTATTTCTACTTCCTGAGAGGAACCTGTCCTCATGACAGTGCTTATGATGTCGCTGGGAATGTTTCAATAAATTCTTTTAGCTTTAGGTGGCGATTGTTATTTGCGAATATTGTGCTAAAGATCTCATTGTACAGATATGTTTTACTTTCTTGCTGCTGGAGGCGAGAACGCGAAATTTCCGCAAATTTAGACCAGAATTTCGCGCTCGAAATTGTTTCCGCAAGGCTTTCTTTCTGGCGTGAATTTTTTAGGCAATTATTTATTACGAATTTTTCGGTGTACATTTGCCTTAAGGCCATGGCTTCGTTATTTCACAATTTACCATTCGCATTCCAGTAAATACTACAGCAGTTAGTTATTCTTTTTTTAAAGCTTTCCTTCCCCGTGAAGAGGTGTACGTTTACAAAAAAGCGACTAACTGAGCCCATGAAGCTCTTTTCTCCGGAGACATCGCCAAACTTAAGTGGTCGTGCAACTTCCCGATTGCATACAAGCCGCTGCATTATCTGAAATTTCGCTTAAGACGACAGCTGACAACAGTACTTTTTCTTATACTGCGCAATCAAAGCAGTGTTCCTCCTTCGTATACGAGTGAGTGATCAAAGAATTACGGCATAAATGTAAAACAATTGAGGTCATTTTTTGTTCGCAATGTTGAGAATATTCGTGAAGATACTCAACCCTCTCTGTGAAGAGCAAAATAGACCTTTCCGACTTCTTCGCAGACTACGTAGTCAACTAAGAAAAGAGTGTTAGCGCTTGAGGTTCGCACACGACTGAAGTGGGAGCAGATACGCAAAAAAATACAGCGCAGAAAAGTATTTACTAACGGCGATAACGCGGGTGCGACAAAAATAATGAGGAACAACACCCATGTCGCATAACTCGTTCTTCATTTTATTTTTCTGTCTATAGCTTCGCATTCGCAATGTTTGCTGATGGTTCTCCAATGCCTCTTTAAAAGCGATGGTGCTGTCTGGCTTTTCAAGTGAAATGTGCAGTAGAGAAGATTGTGTATAGAAAGAATGGGACATACTAATGCAAGGACAGCCGGCAACTTTAAAGTATAGGATTCTGGTAAGCTTGAGCAATGACTGCAATTAGCGTTAAAATTCAGAATAACAGTGCGCCCCAAAGGGCGCGTTAGTCTTTCAGTGCAGATTTAAGGGCACTGGTAAGCTCCCTGCGAAGACTTGTCAAATAATACTTATGGCATTGTGTTCAAGTGGGATGGCCGCACAGTTGACGGTGTCGACGTCGTCGACTCCTCTATAAACGAGTCGCGAAAGATTGCTCTCTTGTACTAATTTCAAGACTGAACAGTTAAACTGATAAAGTAGGAGTCTCAGAGCTTTTCTGCGCCGCAACATGGCTAAATCCTAGAAAATCACTCATCTAGTTTGCAAAATTGGAAGTTTCCTGAAGTAAAGAAAATATTTTTTTTATTTCTGCAAACCGCAGAAACAATGTGCGCTGGCTGCCGAGCTGGGCGTGTCAGCCTGTCAACGCATAGAACATCGAGCAGCAGACGATGCGGGCTGGGTGTGCACTTCTTACGTCAGAAATAAAAGGCTCCCATACCAGCAAGCTGCTTTGAAAAGAACCGCAAATGTGTATTTTTGAAGTACACATCGCACCAAATCGGCCTAAATTTATGTGAGGTGAAACTTAACGCACCCGAAAAAAGTTATGTTTACAGAGTATGTTCAATAACTTGTACAGGCTCCTGCGTTGTTCATATGGCTTGTGTTGGAATAGAAAAAAAAAACGAGATAGTGGCAGTTTCTGTTCGACCTATACCTTCGAGTGTGGCCTAACATCTCACATGTTATGAGCGCAATCATGCCCACTCGGAACACTTGTATATATCCATATGGCGTTCATAAATTTTGATACATTTGTTACAGTGCGGGAATCTGGGACACTCAGCCGCGAGATCATTTTCGGTGCATGAGAATCGTAAGCCGGAAGTTTACATGTTTCTTCTGTATTGTTTTTCCAATAACGCTTAATGATCTTAGTTTCTTCACTGGTGTACAAAATGCACATTAAGATAATTTAATTCCACGAATTTGTTCTTACATTGATTAGGCTAATAAAGCGCGTTCTTAGTAATACATCATGTACTATATGACTAAATCATTTCGATAATGACCGACCAGTTGACACTGTAGAAGTAATCGGCACAAAAATTTTTGGAGTTACTTTCTTAACGGATGATTTCGTTTAGGTGCAAGACTTTATATCGCAAACCAGCCATGTAGCCTCATTTCACATTTATATTTGCTGAAAAGTTCATGCATCAAAAATTCAGGGTCATTACATTATATAAGACAGATTCCAGGAGAATTACGAGAAGAAAGAGCACTCGACTACCTTGAAGTTCAGTGTATAACACGTATTAGAATGGTCGCGCAATTTTCACCTGTGCAATTTAAACAGCAACATTTTGCATCTTGCAACCAACAAAAAAATTCCGTCCATAGAATGACAACTTAATGCATCGCTGGCCGGAGCTGCGCCGGCAATGGCTAACCGAAGATATCAAACGCTTAGGGAAAGTCTTTATCGCAGGCATACTTACATTGTAGAAGCCGGAGGGTGTATTGCATGAGCAAGCATATTAATCACTGTAAAGGTAAACGGATGATCAAAAAGTCACACAAAAATAAACAATTTCTATTTAAAAAGAAAGAAACCTGCGTCTTGCGGTTTTTCAAAGCAATGCCCCAAAGGACTAGGTGCTTCTTTTAGGAACAAAAGCTTGAAATCACAGAGGACTTGCATTTCTTAGTTACCGTTGGTGGGTCGGACTCCTATAAAACAATTCACAAAGCGTTAAAATAAAAAGAAGGGAGCATATCTAAATGTTGTGGAAATAAAAGATGCCGTTTTAGAAAGGATTCGATTACTTCCTTAATATTTCTGTGAAAGTCGCATTTCGCTAGCATCTATGCTTTTCGGATTATTGATGCTCTGTAGATTTTCAGTAACTTTTGGATAAACCTATCTTTCTCCCAAAAGATAAAACATGTAAAATATTCCGAAATTTGGGTTCGTACATCAAGGAATGAGATACTTAAGACAAAAGGATTCTGATCAGTGCTCATGATAAGATAACGTACCTCTTTGGTGCTGTATTGAAATTTCTGTGTTTGCAGTTTTTGGAGAAAACAAAACAATCATCTTGGACGAGTAAGCATTTTTATATAATAATAATATTGTTAAGGCTGGGCGCTATAAGAGATAACGGAAACAGTATTGGTCATAATATAGAGCTTCAAACGTTTTCGTAAAGAACATAGTTTGTTAGCAGGAACATAAAAAAAGCGTGGGTCGCATCCACGCTGTAAGCATATATTTAGGTGTTGGCACGGCGCCCTACGGTGCCACGATATCTTGTTCACCGCTCCTCGTGCTTTTGAACATGGAGAGATGGCGCCACGCTATGCTGGCTTTTCAAATCACCGAGACGCGGCGGTCATGCTGCAGCGGTTCTGGGATCATTCGGTGCCGCGGTGTGCAGCTGTGCTTGTTTAAGCGCGGCAAAGCACAACAGGATTTAAAGAGCTGTCGACATCGAATTAGTTTGCACTGCCGCATGTTCCACTTGCTAAGAATGTATGAATGGGCGGAGCAGCAGCGAGCTTTCGGCTGAGTGGTCCTTCGTAGTTCGTTAACGAAATGGACACATTTCAAGGCTTTGCCTTCATCCGTACGACTGCTGTCAGTGTGGTTAACTGCGCTGCCACTGAAGAATAAAAAGAGTCGGTAGAAACACGCACACTTCCGCATTTAGGCCAAAGAACGCACGCGTACATTAATATATTGTTTGATCATTGTAATGAGCCAATGCTGTGACGAGATCAGGCCCGGGGTGCAGACAGCATATCGAACTTCGGCGACCTGGGTAATTTATTCTGCTCAGAAATATCAAAGGCGCTTTCCTATTTCGCCTGCATTGCAAATACTACCTATAAAGCCGGGAATCGAGCCCGCGATCTCGCGCTCAGCAGCAGAACGACTAACTGCTGCGCCCAATCGCCGGGACCAAAAGGAAGCCAAGAGTGTATGTGTGATGACGTGGTCGTGACTAAATAGGTGCACATTTAGCTATGCGAGGTGAAGATAATTTGCGCTATTGACGCTCATGTTCCTACCGCTAAGCTAATATTTGACGCTAAGGTAATATTTGAGCGGTTGACTACGTCAAGGAATGACCGCCGCTCACGAAAATAGATAAAATACCTGGCTTTGTACTGGTCTTGTTGACTGTCAGTTGGGAGGGATTGCAGTTGGTCTGCTCAAGCGCTATATGTGTTGCCCTCAGTGATGTGCCAAAAAATTCCCTGCAGAGCAGTTCAATGTCGTGCGAGTCATGCAGCTGCATAATTGATATGAAGGTTGCCGGCATTACTTCTGCATTTTATATCATGATGTTTTGTAGCACCAAAACATGCGGCGGGTGCAAGAAGCTGGATGCTACCAGATTGCCAACTGATAATAATTGCTGAGAAGCGGTGGCATCAATCGTCTAGTGTGACCAAATAGTTGCTTCTTCGAAAACCTAAGTCATCCACAAAGACAACGGAGGGACAAGTCACGGTGCTCAGTTGCAATATCCTATCTTCTCAGAGGATTTGTCCGGCGCCAAAGGTGTAGATGAGCACGCTCAGCGGCGCTTTAAAAAAATTGACCTATGGTTACCATATTCGATAATGTCAAATTTGAGCGCAGCTCTTCACGCGCCACCTGCCGCCACTCTCAGGTGGCGTGTTGCGCTGCTGGCCACCCTTAGGGACTTTCTCGCGCCAGAGACCTTCCGGTTGTCCCTACCTCCGGTCTCGCCGTGGCAGGTGGCCTTTCGCTCTGCAGCTACATGCCAGCACGCCACCTGTCACACGCCTTTACACGCCACCTGTGATGTGTGTTAGGCTGGCGTCAACGCCGACGACTACCTCTTGGCACGCAGGAACAGGCACCTAAGAGCTGAGCTATATATCTAGCCCTTTATTTGGCCAAGTCTGGTACCCCGATATGGGGTTGGGTTAAGCACTTTCTACCCATAGTCGCATCGAGTCCACTTCTTTGCCCGACGGCACTCTGAGGTGGGCCGCAACAACAAAAGACTCATCACTGCAACCAGACACAAAGGCAGCGACGACCAACCACGTGGTCGGTCTGAGCCAAGAAGTGAGCTCGCTTATCACTGCGACTGGTGTAAAATTATGGCAAGAAAGGCTAGCTATAGAAAACTTTGTTCATGCATGGAGCCTACCATAACGTACAAGCAGATGCCCTAACGTTACCACGTTGATGTGCACTCTGTCAGCAAAACAGACAGTAAAACAGCTTGAAACAATACCGAAATTTGAGCAGACCAATTAGCTGGGTCCACAGTTTCACAACTGGTTTGGCCCACGACCCACAGCGCCCCCGCATCTCTGAAGTCAGCGCATGAACTAGACCGTGAACATTTTGCGCGATCTTCGCAGTGGCGGGCAGTATTTGCCAACATCTCAAGGTATTCTGGCCCCTTGGCCTCGACGAAAGGGCAGGCTCGCGGGCGTAGCTATTTTTATATTAAATTTAAATCGAATATTTTTATCTTTAGAATGAAAACGAAAATCAGTGCTAAACCGAAAAAATAATCGAATATCATTTCCTGGTAATGAACAAGGCTGCCTAGCTTTTGGAAGAATTTTGAGTATTTGATGTACGCTTTGGATTCAGAGAAGATTACCCTTTATACATTATTCTGAAACAATATTATTAATTATATATTTTGTTAAGGCGTTGCAATTTACCGAAAAATGTTGAAGGGGGAAAGCAGTTACCTCAAAGTTGCGATTGGTATGTGTTACGAGCTTATTGATGGCCTGGTGTATGGTTCGTTGTACTGGCTTGTTTATTTAGAGATTTTGACCAGATGAATTCTGTTCGTTTCAAGTTGTAAACAAAACGTGAATGCTTTTTCCATCTTCTTTTCTGTAATTTTTAATTCATAAAAGAGTTTACTTTACAACGCTCCCGCTTAACACCTTCTCAGTCACACCCTCATATAAATGTTCCTTGCTGCTTTTTACTCTCTTTATTTCGCTTGAGCATAAATATTTAGGATGCTACAATGCTCGGAACATTGTTCGGTTGCAGGTGGTTCTATTTAACACATTACTTTTTGCGACACAGCAGTGCGACCCGATGGATACTCGGCGACAATGCCCGCCGCGATGTCTTTGCTTCCCTGAGACACGTAACAACCTTGTTGGCGTGTGCCTCGACCCAGGACTGTCGCTGCCATGGGGCTTCACTGCAGCGCCAACCAAACAGAAGAAGCGATGGGGATAAAAGTTACGAAGTCAAACAGCACGGAATAAATAAATTTTTTGCCTAGCATTGACTGAATGAAACTTATCTGAAAAGCTTTTTAAAGAAGACGACTAGTGAAACTTAACTGATTGCAAAACGTTATGCATATATCGAGTCCGAGGTATTGAGAGAACACTACGCCAAATGCTTAAGGCGCACCGCACATGTTGCGATTTTCTCAGCGCATGAAAACGCTTTCGGAATGCTTCTGTTCTTGCCGTCACTGTGCATCGGAAAGGGCATTTAACTTGCGATGCCATTGCTTCGCTGTACTGATACCCCTGGTTTTGCGCAGTAGAGATGGCTTAAGCGTTTCAGGTGGTTTTTCTTTATTTGGCATGACTTTCCCGCCCCTTTCAGCAGCTCGAATTTGTTGCTTTTGTTATGATTTCGGATTCTATGCTCTTCAGTTTCGCATGTCATTGCAACCACAAACCTTCAACGAATTGTAGAGCGGCGCCTTCGCGCACACCATCCTTCGATATCGTCTACCAGAGAGGTCTAGTCTTTACCAGAACGCAAAAGAGGAAGTGTCGTTGGTTGAGCATGAATGAAGCTCTTCGGCCTCGTTATGGATAACGTAATAAAGCCGCTTATTTGTACGTCTCCACGCAATATATTCGATGATTTTCAATTCGAGTCTTTGCTAAAACACCGCCTGAGAAGCGCTGCTGTTCTCTCAGGGAGCCTTAATTTAAGTTCTATAGCGCTGCGTGGCCAGAGTGCGTACAATGAGGGCAGTATAGGTCAACTTAACATGCACCGAAGCTGATTTATTGAGGGAGTTGCGGGGCTCACTTACAACAGGAATGAATGCTTTATGGAGGTTTAACGTCCCAAAGCAACTCACACTAGGAGGGACAGACCGGTAATCAATTGCACCGCATGAACGAAGGGAATACCTCTCCATGCAGTCAGAGCGAATGGTGCCGTTAAACAGAGTTTCTCCCGAGCTCACAAAAGCGGAAGAAATAAGGCAAGTGGAATCCTTGAAAAGCTTTTCGGTACGTACGCGGAAACTACTTTAATAAAAAGTGCTGCTTCCATCTAATTTTGCCGGAAGGTGAGGGTTCTGTAGCACTGCTTCTTCTTCCGGAGGTTTTCATCACCATCATAATCAGCCTGACTGAGCACACTGCACTGCAAAGGCCTCCCCCGTGTCTGTTCAATTAAACCTGTCCTTTGCCAGCTGTGGCCACCGTAATCCAGTATTCTCGAGAAATTATACTCAACCAAATGCAGGACCTAGGGAATGGTTCTCTTTCAAAGTAACTGAGCAATGCTGGCTACTTTTAAGCCCAGGCAGTCATGTCACGCCGTAATAAAGTCACCTATAGGCAAAAAAAAGCAACAGCAGTTTTCTAAATAGCCTTAGGTTCGCCTGAAATTGGAAAATTATTTAACCACCACCCCCTGGTACAGTAAGTTGTCATCAGGCTCTAGTTTCTAATGCCCAAGAAGGTAGGTTATCAAGATCTGTTCGAGCTATTCAATATTCCAAGTATATTGTCTGTCAAAGCAGTGCCACTTACTTGCGTATACTTAAGTACCTATGTTTCGCGCAAAACAAATATTTCTTGAGTAGAAACGTACACAGAAGTTCAGAACATGCCCGCGTGACATACAGGGTTCTTGGGCCCTTTTACACACCTCCGCCCGGTGAACGCTAGACGTCCCAGAAGGAAAGCAGGAAATGTTTAGGCGCGGTATGTTTTATACATTTAATAAATAAAGTGCTTATTACCAAAGCTAAGTGTGTATACACTAATCCCGACCCAAAAGCTCAGAGGTAGACGCCATTCTGACACATCACTTTTTTAATCCTTCATTCACCGCTTTTCGCCGGAGAAAGAGTGCGATTATCTACGCACAATGCATTGCAGGTTGCAAACAGCCCGGCGCTGTTACATCTGCGGGGCACATACTGCTGCACCACACTGCCACACTCAACTACGCCTTCCTTCTATATCAAATGAGGAAAGCAGCTATCACCAGAAGGAATCGTGCAGGCAGAGAGGACGGGTAAGAAAAGGTAATTGTTGGCCTGGTAGCTGGGCTCAGGCTTAAGCACAAAATGAAGTTGCGTTTTTTCTTGAGCTGGCGCAGCGCATTTACATCCGGGCTGTTTAGAAAATGGTCCCCGCATATAGGCAGTTGCTGTGCGTAGGAGAGTGAAATTAATATTCTAAGAAAACTGCGCCGATGGTAGAGTGCTGTAAATCATTCGAAAGTGAAGCTTCTGTGTATGCGTCGGCACTGTTTGATTCGCGCTTTTGGTATAAATTACTTTTTGCTCAACTTCGGCGCTGTTTGTTCAACTTCGGCACTCTTTGTTCAGTTTCGTCACTACGCTCTTAATCACGTTCCCACAATATTCGCATGTTTTGTTAGGAAAGAGAGTGAAATTCAATAAATGCTTAAAAGTTCTAAGCGTTATGCTCAGCTGTGTATCTCCTTAAACTGAGCGCAAGCTTGAGATGTGTCGCTGCCTCTGTTTGCTTGCTTTCCTGTATTTTTGCTTTATTCTTGATTTCTAAGTTTCTTAACGAAAAAAAGGGCCGTCGAAGGAAGTCCCTCTCTGCGACCTCCGATAGGCAGCGGAGGTGTTTCACACAAGCTATTCCTGGTCCCGCACTCGATGACGGCAGCCCTCTATCTGCAGCCCTCTATACACTCCAAGTTTCGCACGACGTTCGATTTCAAGTCTTCAAATTTGAGCCAGATTTGCAAAGTCTGGCGGTCGTTGTCTCATTGAATACTCCTATGCATTATACACCGCGTACATCAGGGAACACTTTCAAAAATTTTCACAAGTAGGCTTTTTGGGGGACAAATATGGCTTTTGAGGCGTAGTAGTACCAGCGCTGGCGGACACCAGAGTACCGGTGGTTCGTATCAAGTAGTAAGCTGGTTAACAAATTTTTAATACTTAACTTTCTGACTACTACAGTTAGGCGCCTAGTTATGAATAGAGATCTGTAGCCGGTTGTTAGTAATGTCACATCAGTTTTTCTAATTACGAAACCGCTATTGCCCTTGGTGCTGTTTTGAACGTTTCGATATAACTACATTCAATTGAATTCCCATTCAAGTGGACAATTCATGTTTGGTGAGCAGGAGCGCTTGGAATAAATTGCTCTTGTTTGTTTTTTAATACCCGTGAATAAAGATAAATATAGAGTGGATTTGAAACTTTATGTCGCGCATGCCTGACTCTCTCTTCAGTTTCTCCGATATACAAACTTTAAATACGGAGAAACAATCCCAAACTAAAAGATCCGGCCTCCCGTACAGTGCGGGTGTTCATTTCCCAGATACGTAACTTGCGCTCTGAAACCTCAGGGACCTTACCAATATGAATAATGCGAAGGCAAATGCCAGCTTTTCTGTTTGTGGCGTTTCTTGAATCAGACACCTTACAGAAATGACACCCAAGTGGCCGAGTTGCACTTTTCCTTGTGATCCATGTTCTTGCACCTATACACTAGAAGCTCATTTTGAATTTAACTGAGAAAAAAGAAAACTGCCCAGCTGTTTTCTGTTATTTTTCGTCGTCATCACTGACACATTAATGGCAATTCAGGCGGTGTGGTCTTGCCTAACGTCGATGTATTCTAAGAGGATTTTGGCTTGGGCTAGCACGTTTATATTTACTACGACATAGATTGACACAGCGCAACGGAATGAGGACGAGAATAAACACAAAACACAGGACGGGAGTTGATTTCTAGCAACGTGTGTGAGGCGTTCCTTCGCAATGTCCACTGGCTGACAGTGCATCATGTGGTCCTGTTGAATGGTATAATTTGTGCTGGTTTTTATCACACATTAAAAAGTTGGTACTCAGCGCCCGTGTTTTGTGTGTTTCGTGTTTCTTCTCCTCGTCCTCGTTCCGCTGCGCTGTGTCAATCTGTGTCGTAGAAACGCTGTTTTCTTTTTGTTCGTTGGGTATTCCGAATTTGTATCGTACTAAACGTAATCATTTTGTTCTCGGATAGAACGAAGTTTGCCTGATGGCGGGATTAAATTTTGGTTTAATCTTGAATTTTGTCTCGCCACGTGAAGTGCTTTGCTCGGTACAATAACCACACTCTTTCAAAAGGCTGGATTGTGTATGCTGCGGACTTTAGAAATTTTGCGCGTGGTTTAAGTCTCATTACCTCGACAATGTTTTGTCTGCAAACGCTAATATCCGGTTAATTATGTTAGCGTATTACTTATTTCGTTTGGAATAAACTAAATGACAAATGATCTTTTGAAAAATGTAGAGAAGACTGGAATGCTTGACGTTTCTTACCAAACAATTTTAAATCATTTATTTTAGTTGTTTATATATTGAGCCTTGCGGACCCTCAACTGCATTGTGTCAGACGGGTTACAATATCAAAGTGGATCACAGTAAACAAGAGCTAAAACACTACTCAGCGCGTTATTACCAACAAAAATGGTAACAGAATTCCTAAGCACTATTACAACGCTACATGGTTGCAACGCAATCGAAAACCCGGAGATGCTTCCAAAATATAGAACAGGAAACATGCAAAACGAACACAAGCTTGGTAACACAATAATAGAGACGGATTATTCTAGCCGCTCAAGATATAGAATTTCTCACGGAATGAAGCATAATTATTTGACATTGCAACTGAATCAGGAAGAATATTCCAAAGTGATATGGCGCAAGGAAGGACGATGAACTGAAAGTCTGTGAGTCCGACTATGCCTGAAAAACTAACAAGATTATGTAATGGTATAGAAGTGCGCAATAGAGTGCAGCTGCAGAGTCGAAGGCCTAATTGTGTGCACATATTTATGTAGCAAACATTTGAGCCAAACTATCAAAAGCGACATATTGGCACTTCAACATTCAATGTTTGAGCGTTTATTTTTGTTTGGTAGCTAGCACGTACAGGAATAAATTTTATAAAGCTTTACTTAGCATTATTTTTTTTATAGAGTTCCTTACAGAACGCGGCGAACTCTTCACTTAGTTCATAGCGGATTGATAGCAGTTCTCTTTGTTTTATTTCCTTGTCGAAGATATAAGTTCCGCTGTTGACATTCGATAAATGTGTGAAGTGACGTTCATGCGGGAAAATCCTTTCGTCTGTATCATTTTCACTCAGTAATGCACCAGTATATCAAACACGTGTCAGGACAGGGTGAAAGTATGGAGTGCGGTGCCCTGAAACGCAGCTCTTTCCATACCGCAGTACGCTGTGAGGGAAAAGCAGAGGACCTCCAATCGCACAGCTGCTCCACACGTGGCCAGCACACAAACGTAAGTTCGTCGTCTGCGCGCGTTCATGCGTAGTCAAGGATTTAAAATGTTCCCGAGTTCCTCCCGTACTTCTGACTTGCTCGCTCACACGTAGGCGAGCTTAAAAGAGAGGTAAGTTTTTTTCGCAATTTCCTCCCCTAACTTACAAATATCTGTCTGTCGGGATCGCTGCAATGTATGCGACACAGACGTATGGTAAAGCTATTATTATGCAGGTACAAAATTTAGCGCCTTGCTACCGATGTTTTGAACAATTAGAAATGTAAATCTAGTCAAGAGAGGCGACTGCGTTTGGTGCTGCAGCCAAGTAACGAGGGCTTCGCGTCTCCCTACTGTTCTAAGGCACATAGACGGAGGTCAGAACGAACCTTGCTTTGTGGAGTTATGATTAATGTTTTCTTGTTATGTTTTTATCTAGGGTCTACTTTTGCTCAATGGAATGGTGATGTATACATTAAAAAAGATGGAATCCGTATTGGTTCAAGCCTTGCACTCATCCTTAGTGACATGTTCCTGGCTTTGCGCGACCAAATATTGAATGAGCGGTTCGAAGGGTCCCGCGTATGTGGCATTTTTAGCTTCGTAGACGACTACTTGGTGTTTTTAGAATGTGACAACTTGGAATTCAAGCAGTAGTTCCTTCATGTTTCTTCAGTTTCTCTGAGTGCCTGAAACCGATGATTTTAACACACGATGTACCACTAAATGATTTTATCAGGTCTTTAGATCTCTCACTACAATTCACTTCATCCCATGTATGTTTTGCTTTTGAGCCCCGTGGTCAAAAACCAAACCTGCCATATTCATCAGCCCATTCGAAGCTCGTGAAAAGAGCAATTGTGCATTCAGTTTTTGACAATGTTCTAAAGAAATCATGTGAAAACAGGTTGAAGCAAAATTTTCACAACCAAGCAGATTGTTTGACATAGGGCGGTTACACTTCCGAAGTTTTGGTTTCAGTCGCAGAAAAACTGCAGAATACGTCGAGGTCTGATGTCAATAGAAAAATTACAAAGGAGTAAAAGGAAAAGTTGTCTTTGTTTCATATCTGCATGAGGTCTCGCAAAACCTGAAGACAATTGGAAAGCATGTAGGGGTTGATGTTGTGTTTTCGGCACCCATTCGATTGTTTTTTCTGGTGAAGAAAATAAATTCAGCTAACAGTAAACCACGTGGCTGCTTGAAAAGGCATGCAAAACAATTTCACTCCTGCCAGGAGGGAGTCATCTAGTCTTTGCCGCTATAATGTGGGAAGCAATACAACGGCCAGACCGGCCGATGTATCAACGAAAGATTAAAGGTGCATGATTATAATGTCACACGTGACCCCATAGTAGGCCACGTAGCCAAACAATGCAGAATCTGCAAAAGTGATGATGATGATGACGAAGATGACATCGATGACTGCAAGCCATTTTTCAACGAGTGCGTTGTGAGAGGTAGGAACCGCGACTCGCTGGCGAGAGAAATTATAGAAGCACAAATGAAAGCAAGGCCACCGGAAGAATGTATATGTGCACCCTCTGTATAGCTGCCAGAAAAAGAAAAACGATACGTCGACTGCGAATGCTGACACGCGTGTACTTTATTTCGAGTTTTTTATATTTGTGACTTTTGTGCATTGCTTTCCATTTCTGGCCGTCAGTCGGGTACTTATTCCGGCTGGCAGATAATAAAGACCTCACTTCTGAGTAAGCGCTGTGTTGTGTCCCTGCCTGTGCCCTTCTACGTCCCGTTCGTTGCGCTGTAGTCCCGGAGTTTGAAGAGAGCCGGCTGATAATTTTTTAAACGTTCTGCTTAGGAGATACAGAGAAGCTTTTTGCAGCCTTGCAAAACCAGCTTTCGCGGACGTTAAAAATTTGGCGAATCACAATAAGTAGTGAAGTGAATAACTAAATTGCAATTGTTAACATTTTAATTACTACCGATAGGCGCCAGATAACTATTACAGGCCTCCGTAATGAACTTATTGGATTTTAGAATTTCGATCAACAATTTCTCTCACAGCTGTGGGTCTACAGTTTTGGGCCATTTTTAGCATCGATCAAGAACCACTTGCCTTCGCTGCTCGATATGAGTGCTCCACTTCTGCTACTTCGCTCATTGGCGCTGGAGGGGCAGAGAATGCCGCGTAATTTTAATGGTTAGAACTAATTTGTTGATCACAGTCTTCGCATGATTTGCCTAATTTCCCACTTGCGCGAACACTGGTATAATAATGCCACAAAAAGCTTCTGTTTGCCAAAAAGAAATTTATTCAAAATGCAGTGGCCGGGCTCCTTGAAACACCTCGTACATTAGTCAGGCGTCTTGGTACTAATAGCATATATAAATAGCTAAATGACTATTCGTAGTGCCGTTAAAAAAATTTGGATGGCCAACCATTCGACATATTACTAGTGTGGTATGTTGGTCAAGGAAGAGTTCTGGCTGAAATTCTCTTTAGCTTTCTGTAATATTACCCCACCTATTATTTTTGCCACTGTTGGCTTTCTTCGTATGTGTGTCATAAAGAAGCCATCATTTCCATCCCCTTGTATGTTCAGACGACTGCTTCATATATAAGGCGATGAATACGAGTATCTTCAAACGCTAACATGGTCTAGGTAATGTACTCACTTAGCAGCTCTGTGCGAGATGTGGCAGATATTTATGTGAATAAAAGTCTACACAGTTTTAACTGAAAGAAAAAAGCAATCCTTCTTTCGCTATGACCTCCAGAACTTTCAAATAAAGGAGGCAATTTTTTAATACTCAGCCTTAATCAGCACTGAACACATTTTATAGAAGCAAGATGTCTGATAAAGTTGCTAGCAAAACACTCTTCACTCTGTTTTCCTTGAAATTGTGAAATCGGCTCCCTAAAGACAAACCTGATTTCTTGAAGAAGTTTTTTCAGCGCTACATAAACGACAACGACAAAGAAAGAAGTACACGAGACGGGCGCTGACTTCAACTATCTTTAATGAAGCAGACACATTCCCACCAACAAGCCCCACAACGTGTTTTTTAAAGACAATCCTCTTGGCATATAGACCACTCCTTCGACCGATGCTTCAGTACTGCAGGGAGTTTTGGTTATCATATAAACACGCAGACGTATATAAATTTGAAACCTAGAGATCAAAGCACCTCGATTCATTTACATCAAGTAGCATAGTTATTCTTCGCATTTACAAGCTCTATATTATTCTGATTTACAAGCAATTATCAAGTTGGTTCAGATACGTTTAAAACCTTTTGTGTGCAGACAAATGCAAGTATCTATCTATACCACTCCTAAGAACTATCAGATACAAAATGAACAAAAACTACAAGAACAGACGTTCCACGTAGACGCATTTCCTTTTATATTTCCCCTATACTGTTCGCGAATGAAGCTCACTTTTTAAAAACCTTACTGATTCCGTATTCCCACTACGTTATTCACCAGCGCTGCTATATTTTCATTTCAAGCAGAAGTTTTAACCAACCTGAAATAGGCTCACGAGGCTTGTCTGCTGCGCTCAATACATTGTTTTCAGTTGCGTCAAAGTGCATAGTTGTTTGCTGGTTCTTACGGTCATGCATATTTTACTATAAATCTTTGCTTCTCAGACCCACAACCTCTTCTGACAGACCAGCAGCATGCATAAAAAATAAATGACACACGCTGAGTAAATGTAAACCTGTGATGCAAGAAAAGCAAGTTTTGGGGCAGGTGGATTACATTAGGTGAACAAGCAGTGCAATGTTGATAGTATAGTAATTATTTTTAAAAACTGTGCCATATATGAATAATCGTAGCAAATGACCTGAGTTTAAAGGGGTTTGGGCTGTAGCTAGTGTCACTGGCGTTATCGCTCGGACTTTTGCTGAATCTTGAAAGTTACAGCGATAATCGACTTGCTGCTAAGGATTGCAAAGAACCATGTGCATCAGATTTTCACCAAACCAAGCCTACCGATACTGCAGTATTATTCGTTAAAAATACATTACTGAAGGAGATAACGCGCAAAAAGGGCTGGGGAATAGGTCCAGCGATTGAAGGAGGTTTAAACACAGAAGGGAGTCTTAGAGGAGAAGGCTAAGAAATTCCCATGTTGTGAATACCAATACCTTTTCTCTCATTTTGACTCAAGCACGTCCGTCAGTTTTAATGGACACACCAAAATTCTAATTAGGATGTTAATTTTTACCACTTTACAGAGGCGCATCACTAGCTGCACCTTCACTATACCGCGGCCCTACTGACAACCGATGTCTTCAATTAAACCTTCTTGCATGGACGAAGGTGAGATCTGGCTGCTGCCAGAAATAGTGGACGTTTCGCGTATATTACCTTCCTATTATGCAACGTTCAACAAACTCCAAAGGGAGTACAATCTCTTCGTACTTAAATTCTGCCAGCTAGCGTTTAAAACGTGTAAAGACACAAATCAACAGTTCTTGGACGTTAGCTGCGGGGCCGGAGATTTCACGCGAGACATCCTCCTTCCAAGATGAGTGCCATCCCGTAGGATTGTAGGAGTGGACTCTTCGCCGAAAATGGTCCAGCATGCGAGACACTACTCTCGTCATGAACAGTTGCACTTCGGCCTGCTCGACATCTGCGGTGACGACTCGCAGTTCTTTTAGGAGTTTGGACATTTTCACAGGATCTACTTCTTCCTCTGCCTCCACTGGGTTAAAGACATCGTCGTTGCATTGCGAAGCTATTGGCGCCGAACGAAGAATGCGTTCTGGTTTTCTTCGCATCGTAGGAGGGTCCGGAAGTGTGGAAAAACTTAGAAAATTTGTAACGTTGGAGTGAGTATTACCAGGTAATTCCCAGCAGCTAGTATTCATTTCGACTAGTTTGTTTTCCATGTCACAAGCCATCATCCAGCGAGTTGTCAGCGAAGAAAAATAGTCCGCTCACCAAACTCTTAAGTTAAGTCCGCAATAGCGAAAACTCGTTACCGACACTTGCAGCCATAAAAAAAGCAAAGGGCAATCCTTGCTGCTAAACTTCCTGAGAAGAGGTTAAGAAAATAAAGGTTGCCTTTCCTCGTCGCCCATTAGAAAATTTCAGCAATGTGAAGAGGTTTCAGGCATGTCGGAAGAAAAGGACACCCCTTGAAATTTAGCTAATTGAAATTTTCGTTGTGATATTGGTGCCCTCCGTGGAACATGGTCAGTACAAATACTCTTAACGAAGCATGTTGGTGGACAGTTTCTCAATGTTGAGCCATGTAATTTTCATTTCAAATACCAAAATCACGTCCTGCCAAAGGAACAGTTGTGACTGTAATAAAGAAACCCAGAGAGTGATATAATGTTCGCTATTAAATTCACTGACAAATTGTTTAAAATTGAAATAATTTTCATTTTTTACCGTACTGAGAACAATGGTCTCTACCTACTCTGAGCATAAAGCACTTGTAGTACTATCTGTAAACCTTGATCAAGAAAACTAGTTCAGCTTTCACGGGCAAAATTTTGAAAACTGCAAAAAAATAAGGCACTGTGATGAAAAAATTGAAAGTAACGGCGATATTATTCTGATATGTAGCAAATTGTTTCTTTTAAAGTGTTCAGAGCGCTTTTGAGGATAGCAAAAACGTGAATGGAAAAAAAAATACCAGAGTGCCGTCAGGTGATCTTCGAGATATTGATTGTTATAGTGAAATCATACATTATACGAAAGTAATGCGTTCATGAACGGCTTCCCACTCCAAAATGGTATTATTCAGAATTCCTGGGTTTCACATGATGTCACGGCGACTAGTCATCCCTCGGATAGGGGCGGAAGGGACCACAATACAACCATTTTATGACAACTTAAGAAAACAGCAAAAATTTTTCCACAGAGTTTTTGAGGCGATCGATCTGTCAGCATTACGCTAACGCGACCACGAAAAATACTTGATAGCGTAGTGCGACATACCTGTTTATCCTCCTTTGGAGGTTCGGCTTCATGGTTTAAGTTCATTTTTAAGAGCTTTAGCTCTTACTCACCACGTTTCGATATTTCGTGGTACCTGCTACCACCCTTTATTACAGCGCCATCTGTGGCAGGAACTACACGTCGAGAATCGAGATTTCGTGAGGTCTGGTACCACCCTGAGATCAAAGCGCCATCTGCGGCTGCCACTAGAAAACAACGCATCTCGCATTGAGACTTGTTGCGTCATCTACAATAGCATTGTAAAAACAACCACCTGCAACGTGCAAATGCTGACGTAACGGCCCAATGTGGTGAATAGAGGTGCAACTATGTGAGTATGGCGTTTAACGGTACCTATTGCTTGGCTAGTTGGTGTAACATTGTGCAACAAAAGTAAAAACAGTGCTATTTTTTACACAAACCACACAGAAAGACCAGACAGGCCGGGCGCTGACTGAAACTATGTTTCTTGAAAGCCACATGTTGCATATATGTAGCCCTACGAATGTGAACGCATGCGCATTTATTACATAATAAGAAAAAAGAAAATAAAACACACACACTAAGACAAAAACTACTCAATATCGCGTATTTTTAGCAATCTATGCTCACTTTCTCCGTAGGGAGAGAGAAGTGATGCTGACGCACATGCCACCTCTCTCTTTGATAAAAAAGATGTCCCAGAATTTAAAACGGCCCACCAGGCGTCCCACAACTTAAAACGAGTTGGTAACAAGTACAGAGTCCCCAAGTTCCTCTCCGACCCTTGCAAATTGGTCACGATGTGCCCCAAGGTTAGCAGCGGTGCTAAAGCAACATCTGGGTGTGAAAAGAAGCACTCGAAGCCCTTCATAAAGGGACTATGCAATAAATTTTTTGAGATTACGTAAAGCAGACGAGAGATAGGCATTTAATCACTCGTCACCCCAACGCAATAATTTTTAAGCTAGCATCAATAACAACGAAGATATACACGATTTAAAATTACGCTCCTCCTCTCCCCCCTCAACTCGTACAAGTGGGGCACCAGACAAAAATAAAGAAAACAGCTCTGGGACTGGGCCCCGCACATGAATAGGTCACCCGCTGACGTTCCTTTTGCAACTTCCGGTTGTCGCTCCTAGCACCCCAGCAGCAGCGTCGGCGGCGTGATTGCGGCGCGCGTCGGGTTTCTTTGCTTGTCGTCTGTTGTAGTTAGCAGTAATGAACCCGGACCTCGAGGCGCCACTGCTCGCTCTTACGGCCGCGATGGGCATAGAGCCCTATGCGTTCAAGCCATACCGGCTGAAAGCCGGCAACATCGGTAACGACTCGGCGAGCCACTGCGAGTGGCTCCAGAACTCCCGACAGAAGGAGGCGGCAGAGCCCCGCCGCGGAGGCTCAGTGGTTAGGGCGCTCGACTACTGATCCGGAGTTCCCGGGCTCGAACCCGGCCGCGGCGGCTGCGTCTTTATGGAGGAAAAACGCTAAGGTGCCCGTGTGCTGTGCGATGTCAGTGCACGTTAAAGATCCCCAGGTGGTCGAAATTATGCCGGAGCCCTCCACTACGGCACCTATTCTTCCTTTCACTCCATCCTTTACCCTTCCCTTACGGCGCGGTTCAGGTGTCCAAAGATATATGAGACAGATACTGCGCCATTTCCTTTCCCCAAAAACCAATTATTATTATTAAGGAGGCGGCAGAGGAAAATTGAAACCATATGCGTGAGGGCCTTATGCTCTTCTCGGTCTGGCTCGCGCATGCCCGAGAGGGTCGCGCGGCGGCACGAGCAGACGATTTTCTTCTCTACCGGAAGTGTGCCCGTAACGTCGTGGCTGACGTGGCTCCAGCGAATGACAGCGTGTGGTGGCTTGGCGACGTCATGGGTAGTGTGATGTCTTTTTTCACGATTTTAGCTTCAAAATCGGTCAATATGAGCACACCAATCAGCCCGCGAATTTTAAAAAACTCGGTTTTTAAAAATAATAATAAATTGCCGGCTCAGTTCTGAAGACTCATACTTGGTTCGAATGCTTCTTAGCATCACTACTAAGTATTGAAAACATTTAAAAGCGACTTTTTATTTATTTCACAGTCCTTTAAGGTGTGCCACAGGAGTGGTCTATGAGATCCCCCTTACATGTGGCAAGGTGTACGTCGGCCAGACTGGAGGCTGCGTAAACTACCGTGCAGGGGAACACAAAAGGTCGTTAGGGAGCGCATCAGATTTCATCCGAAAACCTACCCGCCCATTTCCGCTCCTGCATTAATGAAAACGAAAAAAACTGTGGTCCACGACTTGGCGAGATTAAAATTCTATCAAAGATAGGTTAGCTCGTGACCTGGCAGAAGCCTTTTTTATTGAACAGAGAGGTGGCACGTGTGTCAGCACCACTTCTCTCTGTCTACGAGAAATTGAGCATAGATTGCTAAAAAATACGCGATATTGAGTAGTTTTTTTCTGAGTGCGTGTGTTGTTTCTTGTTTGTTTCTTACTTGTAAGAAATGCGCGTGCGTTCATCTTCTTAGGGCTACATATGTTGCAAAATGTGGCTTTCAATAAACATTCAAGATCATATTTTTTCTGACAAACGGCACACAGCCAAAGAAGAGAACAGGGAAGAGAAGAAGGACGAACACAGCGCTGACTGACAACTGTTTATTCAGAGACGGACACAGAGCTTAAGTACTCTCAGACCAGCTCAGGCTCCACCGTGCAAGGGGAAAAAATCTCATCAACACTTTTTGGCAAAAACATTTCAAGGGACGCCTTTTCTGCATTATGCAAAATGACCGAAATATCGCTGAAACATTCTGACCCACCTCTTTGAATATAGTATGCCTCGATCGTTTCACGGGTTGTTTTGACTTGCTTCTGCTCAGAATCCTCACTCCCGAAAACTTCGGTGTGCAATCGTTGCAAATTGCGCAGTGCTCGACAAGGTTAGCACCTTTCTGATTCCTTAGGTCTCATGCGTGCTCCTTGAGCCGGTCGTTGACGCAGCGCCCCGTTTGCGCGATGTAGGAACTGCCACATGTCAAAGGAATCTCGTACACAACGCCTGTGGCGCATCCCGCAAAGCGGTTCCCGTGCCTCTTTTTACAGCCAAGTTTTTTGGTTTCACCTGTCATGCGTCGAGCCACCTGGCCAAGCTTCCGAGAGGCTGAAAAGACCAACGGCACATTGTGCCGGTTTGCCGCCTATTTGAGGCTGTGGGATAATTTGTGCTCATAGAGCATCACTTCAGCCCTTACCATAGCCTGTGGATGGGTTATTGCCTCCTTACGAGCTCAAGGCTTCAAATTCTTCAAAAGTGCTTCTGCCGCAGCGACAGCAACCGACCCAGAGAACCCGGCGGCCTCAAGCCTAGCCAACTGATTCTGAAAACTATCTTGGATATCATACGCCCAAGATTTCGCAGTGCAGACTCTAAGCAGAGTTCAGCGATCCCCCTCTTCACAATTTTTGAATGGGATTAATTATAAGACAGTAGCTCTTTTTGTGCTGTGGTCGAATAAGACCAGGAAACCTGCTTAATCATGAACCTAATTCTTACATCAAAGAACTGCAAGCTGAATACAATCTGACATTATTTTGCCATGTTCCCCTTTCACTTACAATTGTACGATGCGGGGCTACAGTGTATGGGTGTTCACACTAGAAAACAACTTTAACCCACCACTTTCACTAAGCAAGCAGCAGTAGCTCTAAACGCTTACAAAAATCTGCGAATTTGCCTTGAATCTGCGTGTCGCGTTTTTTCACAGCCACAAAATTTTTCTTCACTGCTTACAAAGTTTTTTCATAAAACATGGCTCTGGTCACGGCAACAAAACCAGTGACATTATCCGCCTGCAAGAGACAAAGCTCATTATCTATCAAAAAACTCACGATACGTGCGAAAAACATTTTATCCTTGTTTTGTCTCTTACGTTTAACGTTCTTTGTCAGACAATCTAGGCCATCTAAAAGGCAAAATCCCTGATTTTCCAGAGCTGCCTTCTTTGCTATGCGAGAGTTCAGGCCCACAATCTCATGACGGGGCCTACAAGGTTCCAGACCGAATTTTGGTCTCTTGTAAGCAAGTTCGAGATAAAGATGTCATGAGATTTTTCCCTCCTGCATGGTGACGCCTGCGCTGGTCTGAGAGTATTTAAGCTGTGTGTGCGTCTCTGAATAAGGTAGGCCTCAAATAATACTGGCACATACTCTCTGAATAAACACTTGTCAGTCAGCGCTGTGTTCATCCTTCTTCTCTTCATTCTTCAGCAGCAGCAGCAGCAGCAAGCAGCATCAGCAGCTGCAGCAAGTAGCAAGTAGCAAGCAGCAAGCAGCAGCAGCAGCAGCAGCAGCAGCAGCAGCAGCAGCAGCAGCAGCAGCAGCAGCAGCAGCAGCAGCAGCAGCAGCAAGCAGCAGCAGCAAGCAGCAAGCAGCAAGCAGCAGCAAGCAGCAGCAAGCAGCAGCAGCAAGCAGCAGCAGCAGCAAGCAGCAGCAGCAGCAAGCAGCAGCAAGCAGCAGACACAGCAGCAAACAGCCGCAAGCAGCAGCAGTAGCAATAATGCACAGCGCGAGATTATGGTGCAGTTCAACACGAGGCGCTTTGGCTGCGACGGTAGCCTAGTGCTCTCGCTGAGCGGGCCGTTAAAGCAGTCTGTTCGTGCAGCAGCGGGCTCAACTCCCGGTCGTTTCTTGATTGGACCTCTACGTGAGCTGAAGGTCAAAACTAAGTACCGGGTGATCGAAGCACGACGTCCTGTAGTGAACGTTCCGCTTCAAAACACATGCGGCTACCTACGTTGACATGACTTGATGTGGAGCGTTCGAGCGGCTGATCAGACAGAATGTGTAATTTCATCAATGTACTTCAACCCGAGCGGTCAGGTTGAAGAAAATTGATCAAATATTTTCTGACTTACTGAACGTACGCAGTTCGGGTTGAATGTTTCTAGAGGGCCTCTTATTGATGCGAGGAATTAAATCATACTGTTTTTAGTCATTGAAATCTCCTGGCCAAACTATTTACGGTTAATTGTGTTGAGTGGGAAATTTGCCTCTTGACAAAGCTTCACAAATACGTTCCGTATATTTATTCCTTGCACCAGTTGTACATGGTGCGAACTATGTCTCAATACGTAGCCAGTTTTCACACTAACTTATCAAGCTTATTTTCTCTTCCTCTGTAAATGGGTGCAGTTGGAGGCCAGAAATTAATTCCTTTAGTGGACTAGTCAACCTCTCTATGAAAGCTTTTTCTATTCTTTCCAGGGCAGGAAACACACATCCATGGGCGAGTAAGACCAGGAAACCTGATTATTCATGAACCTAATTCTTACATCAAAGAAGTGCAAGCTGTCTTTAACCAGGAGCTCGTACGAGAAAGTGAGCCCCCTGCCATGCTTTCCTAAGTTATGCAGTACACTCATAAGTGTATCCTTTGTAAGGTGGGGTTTATTCTGAGAAGCTTCCTAACGAGAGCAGGGCCAACAGCGGGTCAGCTAGTCCAGCCGAGAGCGTGTGCCAGGCGATGACCATGCAGCTCGCGCATATGCTCGTCGTCTTCTTTGCAATGGAGCCAGGAGCATGCACCAGGCCATGACCATGCGGCTAGCGCATGTGCTCGTCGTCTTCTTTACAATGGCCCCCGGACAGAAGAGGAGCCATCCTGGCGACTTAAGGGGCGGACAAGACAGCGGGGCTGTAGTATCTCTTGAGGCGCTGGACATGTACAGTCTCACGGCCGCGGCGTCTGAGATCGGGTGACGGCGTGAGGGGCTCAACAATATAGTTCGCTGGAGATGTTTGTTCCAGCACACGATATGACCCTTGATATTTAGCCAGCAATTTCCGGGAGAGGCCCGGAGTACTGTAAGGTATCCATAGCCAGTCAAGAGAGCCGGGAGAGAAATGTTGAGGACGTTAATCTTCATCGTGTCGCGTTTTTTAAGGGACTGGGTAGCTGTCGTGAGCGACCGGGTGATCTGGCGGCAGTCTTCGGCATGCCTGGCGGCTTCGGAGACGGTGGTGCACTCAGCTGCGTCAAGGTGGTAGGGGAGAACAGTATCAATAGGAACGGAGGGATGGCGGCCATAAAGGAGGAAGAAAGGAGAAAATCTTGTCGTAGATTGCCTAGCAGTATTGTACGCGAACGTAATACACGGGAGAACAAAGTCCCAGGTCGTGTGGTTCGAACCGACGTACATAGCCAGCATGTCCCCCAGAGTGCGGTTAAAGCGTTCAGTGAGGCCGTTGGTCTGAGGGTGGTAAGCGGTGGAAGTCCGATGGATGACGTTGCACTCACGGAGCAGAGATTTGATGACATCAGATAGGAAGACACGGCCTCTGTCGCTGAGGAGTTCTCGAGGGGCACCGTGTCGAAGGATGAACCGACGCAGAAGAAAGGATGCCACATCCTGTGCCGTGGCAGCAGAGAGCGCGGCGGTTTCAGCATACCTCGTGAGGTGATCGACGGCAACAATGGTCCATCGTTTGCCAGAAGCAGTATAGGGGAGGGGCCCATATAAATCAATGCCAACGCGGTCGAAAGGGCGAGGCGGACAAGATAGCGGCTGCAACTGACCAGCAGTACGGGTAGTGGGTGTCTTGCGGCGTTGGCAATCGAGGCACGAGCGTACGTATTTCAAAACGAAATTGTACATGCCACGCCAGTAGTAGCGGAGGCGGAGGCGCGTGTAAGTCTTGAAAAGGCCTGCGTGACCGCATTGCAAGTCAGTGTGAAAACATGGGCATATATAGAACCGCAGGTGGCGAGGAATGACGAGGAGCCATTTTCGTCCATCAAAATGATAATTACGGCGATAAAGCAGGTTATCTCGGATCTCAAAGTGGGAAGCTTGACGGCGCAGAAAGCGGGATGGATTAACCGCCGATGGGTCGGAGAGAAAGTCCAGAAGAGCACGAATCCATGGATCCTTGCGCTGATCAGAAGGCATGTCACTGACGGTGGGAGATTGCTCAGGGGTTCCGATTTCGCAGAGGCTGGCAAGTTCCGCGGGGAGCGGGGAGCGAGACAAGGCGTCGGCGTCCTGATTTTTGCGGCCCGACCCGTCCACGACTCGGATGTTGTATTCTTGAGGACGCAATGCCCAGCGCGCCAGGCAGCCGGAAGGATCTTACAGAGAGGAAAGCCAACAAAGGGCGTGATGATCCGTAACGACGTCGAAAGGACGGCCGTACACGTAAGGGCGAAACTTGCCTAAGGCCCACACAATGACGAGGCGCTCTTTTTCAGTCACAGAGTAGTGAGACTCAGCCTTTGTAAGTGTGCGGCTGGCATAGGCAACGACATATTCGTCGTATTCATATTTGCGCTGAGCGAGCACTGCACCGAGACCAATACCACTGGCATCCGTTTGAACTTCAGTCGGAGCCGCCGGGTCGAAATGACGCAAGATAGGAGGTGCCGTGAGGAGACGACGTAAGGTGTTGTAGGCGTCGTCGCAAGCGGGTGACCAAGCCGATAAATCGACATTGGCACCGAGGAGCTGAGTCAAAGGGGCAGCAATTGAGGCAAAGCTGCGAATGAAACGCCTAAAATAAGAGCAGAGCCCTAGGAAGCTGCGAAGTTCCTTAGTGGTGGAAGGTTTAGGAAAGTCAGTCACGGCCCGAAGTTTCGCTGGGTCAGGGCGTACACCGTCTTTCGACGCAGCGTGACCTATAATTGTCAGTTCACGGGCTGCAAAGGTGCATTTTTTTAAGTTTAGCTGCAGGCCTGCGTTTTTGAGGCATGTCAAGACGTCCCGCAGGCGAGATAGATGCGTTTGGAAGTTAGGTGAAAAGATAACGATATCGCCCAGGTAGCACAGGCACGTCTTCCACTTGAGGCCACGCAAAACGGTATCCATCATTCGCTCGAAAGTAGCAGGAGCGTTGCACAGGCCCAAAGGCATGACGGTAAACTCGTAGAGGCCGTCAGGAGTCACGAACACGGTTTCGGCACGATTTGCAGATGCCATTGGGACCTGCCAATAACCAGAGTGCAAATCAAGGGAAGAAAAGAGCTCCGCGCCTTGTAGACAGTCCAGGGCGTCATCAATACGGGCAGACGGTAGACGTCTTTGCGTGTGATCTTATTAATGCGGCGGTAATCGACGCAAAACCGAACGGAGCCATCCTTCTTTTTGACGAGGACAACCGGGGAGGCCCAGCGGCTGGAGGAAGGCTGAAAAATGCCGCTCTGAAGCATGGTGTCTACCTGTTCTTCAATAACTCTTCGTTCATCGGCGGAAACACGATATGGGCGCTGTCGCAGAGGGGCATGGGCGCCGGTTTCAATGTGATGCTCGACAGTCGACGTGCACCCCAACCACTTTGGTGGCAATCGAAGGACGAGCGAAACTCCTCAAGTAGCTCAAGATGCTGGGTTCGCTGAGTTCGAGGTTGAGTGGCGTCAATAGAGCGAAGAAATAGGTCGGTCAACAATGGGGCGGGCGCAGGAGTAGGTGAGCTGAGGGCGTCCATGGCGACCGGCCGTGATTCTGCGGCAGCGTCGGGATGGTTGCAAACATAATCAAAGACCTGCACGGTGCCGACGCATTCTCCACGGCGCAAAGTGAAGGGGCTTGAAACGGGTTGAAGACCCACAGTGCGGTGAGTCCGGCGGAGAAAGTGAGCAGGGCATAAGGCAGCGGCAGGCAATGGCTACGCAGAAAAGTAGGAGACGGCGTGAAGAAGACACTGGCATCACGAACACAAGCGCAGGAGAGAGGCACAATCACGGAAGTCCACGCAGGAATATTGGTACTGTCGGCGACAAAAGCCTTAGCAGGAACATGGGCACCGCAAATTTCAGTCTGTGGCACGGGATTCGGCAACGTGGAGAGCGCTACTTGAGCGCGAGCACAGTCGATGACTGCGTCATGAAGCGATAAAAAAGTCCCAGCCCAAGATGATCGAATGCGAACATGACGCGGTCATCGACTGTGCTCGGGCTCAAGGAGCGCTCTCCACGTTCTTAACAATGGAGCCAGGAGCATGCACCAGTCGATGACCATGCGGCTTGCGCATATGCTCGTCGTCTTCTTTACACCTCATAGGAAGTCGCACAATGTTTAAAAGAGTTAAAAAGTCATCCACATAGAAAAATACTTCTCGAACACATTCAACCTTAGGTTGCTTAAAATGATCGCTCAAATGGCGATCAATGGACGGTAAAAAGATATTATATAAAACTGGCGAAAAACATGACCCAATGCATACCCCCTCCTTTTGCAGATAAAACTTCTTGTCAACGGCGATAAACGTACTACATAAATAAAATTCTAAAAGCTCGAAAATGTTTTCTTCATAAATACCCGACACATTTTGATACTGAACGGGTCCGTTATCGTCAGTACAGTCCTTGACAGTCGCAAACAGTTCTTGATGCGAAACTGAACAAAAAGACCCTCAACATCAACCGAGAAGGCATATCTTATATCCTGGTTGTCATTAAGAAACTCCACTACATCCGTAGAACTCCTCGCCAAATAAGGATAATTTATATTGCGGTCATTGAAAAATCTTTGAAGAAATTTGCTGACATTATTTTGCCATGTTCCGCTTTCACTTACAATTGTACGATGCGCGGCTACAGTGTATGGGTGTTCACACTAGAAAACATCTTTAACCCACAACTTTCACTATTTGTGATAGCTTTAGCAAGCAGCAGTAGCTCTAAACGCTTACAAAAATCCGCGAATTTACCTTGAATCTACGTGTCGCGTTTTATCACAGCTGCTAAATTTTTCTTCACTGCTTACAAAGCTTTTTCTTTAAACATGGCTCTGGTCACGGCAACGAAACCAGTGACTTTATCCGCCTGGAATAGACAAAGCTCATTATCCGTAAAAAAACTCGCGATACGAGAGGAAAATTTTTTATCCTTGTTTTGTCTCTTAAGCTTAACGTTCTTTACCAGACAATCTAGGCCATCTAAAAGGCAAAATCCCAGATTTTCCTGAGCTGCCTTCTTGGCTATGCGAGTGTTCAGGCCCACAATCTCATGAAGGGGCATACAAGGTTCCAGACCGAATTTTGGTCTCTTGTAAGCAAGATCGAGATAAAGATGTCATGATATTTTTCCCTCCTGCATGGTGGCGCCTGCGCTGGTCTGAGAGTATTTGAGCTGTGTGTGCGTCTCTGAATAAGGTAGACCTCAAATAATACTGCCATATACTCTCTGAATAAACACTTGTCAGTCAGCGCTGAGTTCATCCTTCTTCTCTTCCTTCAATCAGCAGCAGCAACAGCAGCAGCAAGCAGCAAGCAGCAGCAGCAGCAGCAAGCAGCAGCAGCAGCAGCAGCAGCAGCAAGCAGCAGCAGCAGCAGCAGCAGCAAGCAGCAGCAAGCAGCAGCAAGCAGCAAGCAGCAGCAGCAAGCAGCAAGCAGCAGCAGCAAGCAGCAAGCAGCAGCAGCAGCAAGCAGCAGCAGCAGCAGCAAGCAGCAGCAGCAGCAGCAGCAAGCAGCAAGCAGCAGAAGCAGCAGCAGCGGCAGCAGCAGCGGCAGCAGCAGCAGCAGCAGCAAGCAGCAGCAGCAGCAGCAGCAGCAGCAGCAAGCAGCAGCAAGCAGCAGCAGCAGCAGCAGCAGGAGCAGGAGCAGCAGGAGCAGGAGCAGCAGGAGCAGGAGCAGCAGCAGCAGCAGCAAGCAGCAGCAGCAGCAGCAGCAGCAGGAGCAGGAGCAGCAGGAGCAGGAGCAGCAGGAGCAGGAGCAGCAGGAGCTGGAGCAGCAGGAGCAGGAGCAGCAGTAGGAGCAGCAGCAGCAGCAACAGCAGCAGCAGCAGCAGCAGAGGCAGCAGCAGCGGCAGCAGCAGCAGCAGCAGCAGCAGCAGCAGCAGCAGCAGCAAGCAGCAACAGCAGCAGCAGGAGCAGGAGCAGCAGGAGCAGGAGCAGCAGGAGCAGGAGCAGCAGGAGCAGGAGCAGCAGGAGCAGGAGCAGCAGGAGCAGCAGGAGCAGGAGCAGCAGCAGGAGCAGCAGCAATAATGCACAGCGCGAGATTATGGTGCAGTTCAACACGAGGCGCTTTGGCTGCGGCGATAGCCTACTGCTCTCGCTGAGCGGGCCGTTAAAGCGGTCTGTTCGTGCAGCAGCGGGTTCAACTCCCGGTCGTAGATATGGATTCATTTTGTTTCATGATTGTACCTCTAAGTGAGCTGAAGGTCAATACTAGGTACCGGGTGATCGAAGCACGACGTCCCGTAGTGAAAGTTCCGCTTCAAAACACATGCGGCTGTCTACGTTGACATGACTTGATGTCGAGCGTTCGAGCGGCTGATCAGACAGAATGTGTAATTTCATCAGTGTCCTTCAACCCGAGGGGTCAGCAGCAGCAGCAGCAATAATGCACAGCGCGAGATTATGGTGCAGTTCAACACGAGACGCTTTGGCTGCGGCGATAGCCTAGTGCTCTCGTTGAGCGGGCCGTTAAAGCAGTCAGTTCGTGCAGCAGCGGGTTCAACTCCCGGTCGTAGATATGGATTCATTTTGTTTCATGATTGTATCTCTAAGTGAGCTGAAGGTCAAAACTAGGTACCGGGTGATCGAAGCACGACGTCCCGTAGGGAAGGTTCCGCTTCAAAAAACATGCGGCTGCCTACGTTGACATGACTTGATGTCGAGCGTTCGAGCGGCTGATCAGACAGAATGTGTAATTTCATCAATGTCCTTCAACCCGAGGGGTCAGGTTGAAGAAAATTGATGAAATATCATTTTTTGACTTACTGAACGTAGGGAGTTCGGGTTGAATGTTTCTAGAGGGCCTGTTATTGATGCGAGGAATTAAATCATACTGTTTTTGTCATTGAAATCTCCTGGCTAAACTATTTACGGTTAATTGTGTTGAACGGGAAATTTGGCTCTTGACCAAGCTTCGCAAATACGTTCCGTATAGTTATTCCTTGCGCCAGCTGTACATGGTGTGAACTATGCCCCAATAAGTAGCCACTTTTGACACTCACTTATCAAGCTTATTTTCTCTTCCTCTGTAAATGGGTGCAGCTGGAGGCCACAAAATAATTCCTTTAGTGGACTAGTCAAGCTCTCTGTCATTGAAAGCTTTTTTTCTTCTTTTCAGGGCAGGAAACCAACATCCACGTCCCCGAAATCGTTTGCATTGCCTCAGAGTGGTAAGATAGAATTTACTGTTTCACATTTATTATAACAGACAATAGCACTTTATCGTGCAACTTTCTAAAGTGTAAATGAAGAATTCATGCAATAGACGCGATTTCCCGTCAGTATTTTGCCTGCGTACTAGTATCGCTGCTAGGAAAGCGCAAGTAAAAATAACGAAAAACTGCAGTTTCAGGAGATAATTGGAAAACAGTGAGAAAATATTCGTCATCGTTGCTTTCAAGCACTATTCGTATCCGCGTAATCGGTACCATTTCAAATCTTTCATGACACTAGAGAACTACGAGGAAATATCTAGCGCTATTACGCCTCACTCCGTGCATGCTTGATTTTGTTGAATGTCTAAGTCTTTCGGCAGAATATGGCAGTTTAGACATTCAACACGTTTGAGAAGGCGCCTTTATTAAGACATGAGAAATACTCAACCTTGCACGGCGTTCAAGGAAAGTTTGTTTCTCCGAAAATATTATAGAACACGTGGTTAAAATAGAATAGCCGATATATGCGATGAAGTGTGCGCTTGTGAGCTTTCTAAGTGAACAGCTACAGCAAACAGTATACCTCTAGCTACGATGAGCTCCAGCGGCTTGCATGGCAGCAGTATCAACTTACCTCTACTGGCATATGACGATGAAAGAGTCGCAGTACTCTCTACACGCTTCTTTATTCTTAAAGGCGAATAGTGCACGGATAACTTTGCACAGGACGCAGTATTACCGTAGTGATCAGTAGAAATAAAATTAAACCTACCTTCAAATATAGAAAACGTTCTTTTTGCGACGGCTGTATTCGCTGCATTTGGAGCCCTTGGAGTGCTTGCCTTCATCCGCATTAGATATCCTAAAGATTCGAAATACATTGATATGCTAATATAACAAGAGCAATAGTTTCATGCCTTACTTCAAACACAGCGTAATAGAGAAAAATTTTCGGCATTGGAATGTTGTAAGGTACACTTTTGGAAATATTGGAGGTGATGGTGCATCCTTCTGATTTGAAGCGAGAACCTTCCTGAAAACGTTTTTCAATTTCTCGCATTGAGAAACTGTGTTGCAATGCAATCTTCCGATATAGTTGTTTGAAAGGCTTTCAGTTCCATTGAAGCGAAAACTTTCCTGAAAAAATTTTTAAATTTCTCGCAATGAGTAAATAAGGCCCCTTAAAATCCAATAGAGGACATTCTGGACAGTGTTAAATACGGTGTTATAATGAAATCTTGCAATATATGAAAGACTTTGAGTTCCTAAACTTCAGCCCGTTGAAAAATGCTTTTGTCTGGAATTGTTAGCATTGTTTATGTGTATACATATACTAAGATCACAAATTTTGTGAGTTTTTTAAGGCGATAGAAAATTATATCAAGGGCACTATAGAATGCCAAAGCACAAATAAAAAGTGGCAGGGTCAAGCGAAAGAAGGAACAAGACAAAAACATTCGTAAGAACATTTCCGGAGTTCAAAAGCACGTGATGGAAGCTATAGATACAAAACTACAATGACAATATAGGTATTTCAATGACTGTGGCTCTTATTTATTTATTTTTTATTTGGTCATACTGTTAAATCTCCAGTGAGGATCGTTACATGGAGGTAACAAAACAAATATATTTTATAAGCGCTTCAATGAGCATTCATGAACCAGAATTCAAATTTTTTGCACATACATTAAGCAGCTAGAAGCAGGAATTAATGAAGCATGCCTTTGTGTAGTGGCATATCCACTCGAGAAGGATATTTCAGAATAGTTTGTCTTCTAGCGCATTATTTAAATGGAAAAGAGCTTAAGCCGGCTTAAAATGTTTCAGTTATTAAAGAAATTTAGCACTTAATGATAAGGCATTAACTTAACCTCTCTTGAAAGGTTGTGCATAAACCTTACTCACTATCTCTGTGCTTTCTTTTCCTTGTAAAGTAAGCCTTAGTATTTTGTAAAATATAATGTTAGCATAATCTATGCCATTAAGAACAATGGTTTATTAGGTGAAGGAAGTTACTGAAAAAGTAAATTGAAAATGTCACCCCAGAAACAAGCGCTTGTAGTCCTAGCTATCAGTAAGTGTTCACTTTAAGGGAATATATCCATCAACAGTGTAGTAAAATTAAAAAGAATTGCTTTTTATGCGAGAATGTGATGAAAAGGGGCTTTCAAATATAAGTGGCAATTGCCAAGATTGACACCAAGCAGTAAGAAACTTGATGCCTTTTATGCGAGATTGTTAAAAAAAATTCTATAGCATTTAGGTTGCCTGCTCGGCGTATGCAATGAATGTCTAATCTTCTTGCAATTTTACCTACAAAACTGGCGTCAGAATTGGTTTCATTGCCCTTAAATGGGAGGCATTTGCCACCTTCTAGAATATTCTTGTACCTTGCACTTGATTACCGTGTGGGGTTAAACAAATCCATTCCACTCATGCACCTTAATCTGCTCACGAATCCTAACCAATCGACGTTTTTTCGTTTTCTGTAGTGGGCCTGCTTTAAAAAATTTGGTTTTCTTTGGAATTTTTGGGTTCTGGCCAGCATCAAAACTCTGGTTGTCCTCATATTTTCATATTCTGCTTTGCAACATGATCTGTCCACTGTCATTCACATGTTGCTGCCACCTTCCATGTGGACAGGTTTTGATTACGTCAGTAAGTCACATGGCCTTTCTTGGCCAATCGGGTCTATTTGTGGCAGAGAAACCGAAAATATAATTTGAGACGACAGCCTAATTGCTATCGCAAAAATTCATTGAAGAGCTGTCTTTAGTAGGCATTGATGATTTTCAGCTTTTAATCACAGAATAAATAACACACTTGTCGAGCTAAACGTGGCTTTAACAGGTGTTTAATGAACAATGTAATGTGTAAATGTTTGAAAAAGGAGGGGATGAAGCATTGAAATTTGAGGACGGGAGAGTTGGTTACACTACTTATTATTTCCACTTCCTACAATACGCTAAAATCCTGCCGAGTCTACCCTTTTAAGCACATTGTCTATATTGTGACTAATCCGTTTGTGCGAAACTGTTACGAATGTTTGAGAAAGGGTGATGAATTTTGCACTCGTCTGTACCTGATTTGTTCATTGAAGGGGCGAAGTGATGCAGCATTCTACTTGTTAACTGCATGTTGAAAAGCATTTCCCGAAACTGCGGCACCAGTTTGTGATAAAGAATATTTGTTCGAGAAATTAAAAATTTAGTATTTGTGAGTAATTTGCAAGCTGCAGACGGGAATGCTATAAGACGTTAGCTAAAACAGAATCCACCTTTTCAATTTTATCAAATTGTTTAACCCTTGAGCTTCCCTAGTGATTTTCAATGTGGCCCTTGCACAGTAATACATGCAATTACTCACTGACCCACTGTGCGTATGTATCCAGAAAGTCAGTACAAATGTCTTCAGGCCCGAAGGACTTCACATCAAGTATCAAAACCATATTTAATACACTTTGTTTATTAATAACAACAGCAGTAGTGAGAGTAAAAGAGGCGATTAATCTTGGAACACTGTCTATATCTTGCGTGAAAGCAGATTTACAATGTTCAATAGATGAATTAGAGGGCTCGGTTTCGCCATCAATAGGACCACATCTATATTCAAAACGATAAGATACTCTCATAGCTGTAGAAATAATCTATTTCGATTTTTCAGGTGTCACTGAAGTAAATTTAAAAGCAACATTTCTTTTCTTAACTCCCTAAAGTTGTTGCTCAACTTTACAGTTGTCTTAAAATTCAGAAAGATGTTTTGCTGTGCGATGGAATGAACGTCAGAACTATTTTTTGCTGTCCTCCAATTATTTTAGACCTCTGTTCATTTTCAATGGCTCCAAAGAAATCCAGGGGGCTTTGCCTGCATGATTTTTATAGTACGCGACATGAAAGTGCCAATGCATTGAGTGTATATTGTTTCCAAGAAAATCCGGAGACACTTCAACCTTTGTCCGTAAAGTTCCTACACTGAGTCCATTAAAAAATATGCGTCTATACACAGCTTCCAACACTTCTTGAAGTCTTGTAAACATTTGAAAAACGCTTCTTTTGGCAGGGCTGTCAGCTCCTTTGTCGTGGAATCTTGAATAGCCTCCACGCTCCAAATCCAGCTTACCTTCTAGGGCTGTCTTCACACTAGGAAAGAAGAAAAAATCGCATTCTTTTCTGTGCGAGAAATTTTGTCACTCTGAGAAGAGTGTGAGGCCTTGCGTTATTGCGGAGAAGGCTCCATTGACCAGATGCCCATAAGTCAGGGCGACGGTGTCGCAGTGCATCACGCATGTGTTGGAGCACGCGGCTATAAATTTCCTGATTCACCGTCGGCCCTTCTGGGACGAACTCGTGGTCTATGACACCTCAGTCATTGAAAAGAAAACTATTTGCATCTCCTTTGATTTAGTCTCCTGTCGCCGCACCTTTCCTGATGCCGGAGAGCTTGTGGACCGCCATTCGGCGCTCAGCCTCTTTGTTTGAGGATCGTATTGAAAACACCATGTTTGGTATTCAGCAATGATGCTGTCGACGAATGCAGCATCCCTCTCTGCTTCGGAGAGCAAATCAGTGCTCACTGACGCCCCCGTGTCTTTCTGCTCCTGTGTGAGGAACTGCGACACAAGGCAGCATTCAGCTTTCGTTTCCCCAAGTTCTCAGGGAAAATGTGGTGGCATGTTGTCTTACTAATGTCGAGAGCATCTGATATCATGCGGACTGTAATGGTGCGGTCTTGCTGTATGATTTCCCTGATCCCAGCGAAGTTGTTTCCATTCCGTGAGGTTGAAGGGCGCCCCTGCGTTGTGTAGTCTTGCACCGACATTTTTCCCCAAATGAACCTCTTGTGCCACTCGAAAACTCGCGCCAGCGATAATGTCTCATTGTCGTAAGCGTCACGAAGCAGCTCATACGTTTGTGCGGCTGTCTTGCCAAGCTTCTCACAGAATTTTATACACACACGCTGTTCGAAGTGCACGTCCATCTCTGCAGATTCACTGACAATAGAATGCGCAAACTACTAGGGACAACGTAGTTTTCTACATGTAGTGGCATCTAGTGGCTGCCACAGCAATTAAAATAAATAGCTCAGGTTAGCCCGAAAAGATGGCGCTACACATACAAACCAGCATTGGTTTTAAGCATTCATTTCTAGAGAAAATAAATCAGTCTCTAAACATTACAGACAAAGGTTGTATCTCTGGAGTGATATCCTAGAATCATCAGTAATTTAAAGTGCATCTATGACGGAAACGTAATTGACAAAAAAAAGGATCCACCAGGGTGGCTGAGTGGTTAAGGCGCTCGTCTACTGAGCCGGAGAACCCGGGTGCGAACCCGACCGCGGCGGCCGCATTTCGATGGAGGCAAAATGCGAAAGGCGCCCGTGCGCTGTGCCACGTCAGTGCGCGTTAAAGATCCCCAGGTGGTCGAAATTGTCCGGAGACCCCCACTACGGCCCCTCTTTCTTGCTTTCTTTCACTCCGTCCTTTATTCCTTCCCTTACGGCGTGTTTCGGCTGTCCACCGAGATATGTGGGACAGTTACAGCGTTATTTCCTTTCATCAAGAACCAATTTTTCGTTTCATTTCAAATAAGTCAGAGCACTAAAATAGTAACACAGAATAACATATTCGCAACACGATGATGCAGTACAAAAAATAACTGCAGCAATGCACCAGCACCAACACTCAAAACTCAAACTCACGCGCAATTAATTTGTAACGGGAAATCATTTAATGGTAGTGACCTAATTGTTTCATGGAGAACGTTCAAGTATTCGATGCTTCGCGGAAAAAAAACCGTAGTTTTTAGAACTGTGGAAGCAGCTATTTGGCCTGCTCAGATTTCGGGGGCGTATCAAGCTGTTTTACTGTGTGTTTTGCTGACAGAGTGCATCTCAAGGTGATAACGTTAGGGTATTTGCTTGTACGTTATGGTGAGCGCTGTGCACGAACAAAGTTTGCCATAGCTAGCCTTTCTTGCCATGATTTTACACCAGCCGCAGTGATGCGCGAGCTCAGTTCTTGGCTCAGGACGACCACGTGGTTGGTCGTCGCTGCCTGTGTGCCTGGTGGAAGTGATGAGTTGTTTGATATTGCAGCACACCTCAGGGTACCGTCGGGCAAAGAAGTGGACTCGATGTGACTATGGGCAGAATCAACTCAACCCCATGTCAGGCTACCGGACTAGCGCAAATGAAGTGCAAATGAATGTGCCGGTTCCTGCGTGCCAAGAGGTAGTCGTCGGCGTCGACTCCAGCCTAACCCGCCACCTCACAAGTGGCGTGTATAGGCCTGTGACAGGTGGCGTGTTTGTATGTAGTTAAAGAGCGGAAGGCCACCTGCCACAGCGAGATCGGAGGTACGGACAACCGGAAGGTGCCTGCCGCGAGGTCCCTGAGGGTGGCCAGCAGCGCAACACGCCCCCTGACAGTGGCGGCAGGTGGCGCGGGAAGAGCTGCGCTCAAATTTGACATTATCGACGATCGTAACCATAGGTCAATTTTTTTAAAGCGTCGCCGAACGTTCTCACGTACACCTTTGGCGTCGGGCATATCTCATGAGAAGATATGATATTGCAACCGAAAACGGTGACCTGTCCCTCCGTTGTCTTTCTGGATGACTCAAGTTTTCGAAGAAGCAACTATTTAGTCACACTAGACGATTGATGCGACCGTTACCCTGCAATTAATTTCAGTTGGCAATCTGGGAGCATCTACCATCTTGCACCCGCCGCTTGTTTCGGTGCTACAAAACATCATGGTATGAAATGCAGAAGATATTCATGCAACCTTCATAGCAATTATGCAGCTGCATGACTCGCACGACATTGAACTGCTCTGCAGAGAATATTGTGGCACAACATCACTGAGGGCAACATACATAGCGCTTAAGGAGACAACTGCAATCCCTCCCAACTGACAGTCACAAGCAGAATATAAAGCCCCGTATTTCATCTATTTGCGTGAGCGGCGGTCATTCCTTGTAGTCGACCACTCAGCATCGTAGGTATGGGCGTCAAATATTAGCTTAGCGGTAGGAACATGAGGGTCAATACCGCAAATTATCTTCCCCTCGCGTAGGTAAATGTGCACTGCACTAGTCGCGGCCACGTCGTCACACATACACTCTTTCTTTCCTTTTCGTCCCGGCGATTGAACGCATCGGGTGGTCTTTCTGCTGCCGAGCACGAAAGCGTAGGCTCGATTCCCGGCTTTAGAAGTAGTATTTCTAATGCAGGCGAGATAGGAAAGTGCCTTTGAGATTTCTGTGCAAAATAAATTACCCAGGTCGCCGAATTTCGATACGCTGTCTGCACGCCGGGCCTGATCTCGTCACAGCATCGGCTCATTGCACTGCTCAAAAAATATTTTAATGTACGCGTGCGTTCTTTGCCCTAAATATGGTAGTGAGCGTGTTTTGACCGGCTCTTTACCTTTGCGTGGCAGCACAGTTAACCACACTGTCAGCAGTCGTACGGATGAAGGGAAAGCATTGATATGAATGCATTTTGTTAACGAGCTACGAAGGACCACTCAGCCGAATCCTCGCTGCTGCTCCGCCCATTCATAAAGTCCCAGCAAGTACAACACGCTGCAGTGGGAACTGATTCGATGTAGAAAGCTGTTTAAATCCTTTTGTGCTTTGCCGCGCTGAAACAAGCAAAGCTGAACACCGCGACACCGAACGATCACGGAACACCCGCAGTACGACCGCCGCGGCTCGGTGACTTGAAAAAAAGAGCATCGCGTGGCGCCTTCTGTCCACGTTCAAAAGCACGAGGAGCAGTGAACTCAATCTCGTGGCACCGTAGGGCGCCGTGCCCACACCCAAATATATGCTTACAGCGTGGTTGCCGCCCACACTTTTTTGTATGTTCTTGCTAATAAACTATGTTCTTTAGGAAAACGTTTGAAGCTATATATTATGACCAATACTGTTTCCGTTATCTCTCAGCGCGCTCATTCTGAAGAATATTTCTATTATCATATCAAAATGCTAGCTGGCCCAAGAGAAATGCTTTGTTTTCTCCAATAACTGTAAACACGAAAATGTCAATACAACACCAAGCAGGTGATTTATCTTATCATGAGCCCTGGTCAGAATCCTTTGTTCTTGATACCTTGATGTACGAACCCAATTTTCGTAATAAGTTGCATGTTTTATCTTTTGGGAGAAAGTTAGGTTTACCCAAAGGATACTGAAGATCTACACAAAATCAATAATCCGAAAAGCATAGATGGTAGCGAAATGCGGCTTTAACAGAAATGTTAAGGAAGTCATCGAATCATTTCAAAAGCGGCATGTTTTATTCGCTTAACATTTAGATTTGTTAGTTCTTTTTTCTCTTTAAGCTTTGTGAATTGTTTTATAGGCGTCCGGACCACCAACACTAACTAAGAAATGCAAGTCCTCTGTGATTTCAAGCTCTTGTTTCCAAAAAAAGCACTTTGTATTTCGGCGCATTGCTTTGAAAACCAGAAGACGCAAGTTTCTTACTTTAAAAATGGAGAATGTTTATTTTTGAGTGACTTTTTGATCATCCGTTTGCCTTTACTGTGATTAAGATGCTTGCTTATGCAATCAGCCCTCCGGCTTCTACAACGCAAGTATGCCTGCGATAAAACTTTCCCTAGGCGTTTGATAACTTCGGTTAGCCATCGCTGGATCAACACCGGCCAGCGATGCATTAAGTTGTCATTCTATGGACAGAATTTTTTTGTCGGCTGCAAGATGCAAAGTACTGCTCTTTAAATTGCACAGGCACAAATTACGCGACAATTCTAATGCGTGTTATACACTGCACTTCTGGGTAGTCGAGTGCTCTTTCTTCTCGTAATTTTTGTGGAATTTCTTCTGACTTGCGGCTGCCTGCTGTCGCTCTGGCTTATATAATGTAGTGAGTCTGAATATATCAAGCATGAACTTTTCAGCAAATATAAATGTGAAATGAGGCTACATGGCTGGTTTGCGATATAAAGCCTTGCACCTAAATGAAATCATTAGTTAAGAAAAGTAACCCCAAAAATTTTTGTGCCGATTCCTTCTATTCTACGGTGTCAACTGATCGGTCATTATCGATATGATTTTAGTCATATACATGATGTATTACTAAGAACGCACCTTATTAACCTAATCAATATGAGAACAAATCCGTTTAACGAAATTATTTCAATGTGCATTTTTTGCACCAGTGAAGAATCTAAGACCATTAAGCGTTATTGGAAAAACAATACAGAAGGAATTTGTAAATTGCCGACTTACGATTCTCATGCACCGAAAATGATCTCGCGGTTGAGCATCCCAGATGCCCGCACTGTAACAAATGTATAAAAATTAATGAACACCATATGGATGGGTATGCTTGCGCTCATAACATGTCAGTTCTTAGGCCACACTTGAAGCCATAGGTTGAAAAGAAACTGCCAATGTCTTTTTTTTTTCTATTCGCACACATGCCATATGACCAAAGCCAGAGCTTCTACTAGTTATTGAGCATACTCTGTAATCATAACTTTTTTCAGCAGCGTAAACTTTAACTTCACCTAAATTTCGGCCGATTTGGTGCTATAAATACTTCAAAAATTCACATTTTTAGTGGTTTTCAGAGCAGCTCGCAAGTATGGCACCTTTTTATTTCTGACGTGAGAAGTGCACACCTAGCCCGCATCGTCAGCTGCCCGATGTTCTATATTTTGACAGCCTAACACGCCTAAATCGGCAGCCAGTGCACATTGTTTCTTTCGTTTGCGGAAATAAAAATATTCTGTTTACTTCAGGAAACTTCCAATTTTGCAAACTACAGGAGTGATTCTCTGGGATTTATCCATGTTGCGGCGCCGAAAAGCTCTCAGACTGCAACTTCATCAGTTCAACTGTTCAGTCCTGAAATTGGCACAAGAAAGCAATCTTTCGGGAGCCGTTTATAGAGGAGTCGACGACTTCGACATCGGCAAATGTGCGGCCATCCCACTTGAACACAGATCCATAAGGATTATTTGCAAATTCTTCCTCGAGAGCCCGCCAGTGCCCTTATATATGCACTGAAAGACTATAACGCGCGCTTTGGGGCCCACAGTTATTCTGAATTTTAATGCTAATTGCAGTCATTGCTCAAGCTTAAATGAATCCTATGCTTTAAAGTTGCCGGCTGTTCTTGCATTAGTATGTCCCATTCTTTTTATACACAATCTTCTCTACTGCACATTTCACCTGAAAAGCCAGGCAGGAGCATCGCTTCCCTGCCGAAAATTTCCGTCCTATGGAGAAAGCGGATACATACGCACGGAATTATAGAACTACGGACTCCACAGTGTACGGGTATCCACGTTCATCCGTACTTGACGGATACGTATGGACTCCCACCTGTTATGGACTCCATACAGTTGAACTATATGGACTCCACAGCAGTCCGTAAGCAGTGTACTCCACATATTTGTGCGGACTCCACCCTACCATGTGGATAGGGAGATTCAACCCGGATTACAATTGCACACTGTGGGAATGCAACAGCAAGCATGCAGCTTTTAGATATATGAGGCAGCTATGCAGTCCTTCAAAGATATACGTCTTGAATATTGCTTGCAGAAGTATAAATTCACGATGAGACTGAAATACGTAATAGACAAAATTTTGTGAGATGCAGATTCGAGAAAAAAAAATTATTTCTGCTTTGCCTCAATATGCAGTCAGCCGGTATTTTTGCAGATGGAGCAAGCATGTGCGCTCACGCTCCAATGATTTTATTGTGCCTGCCTTAATTCGCCTGAAGAAATATTTCTTTTTCCGCGAACTTTTCTCCATATATGACTCTACATGTATGTGTTGACATGCATGAACAGCTCTCACTTACAGTGTAAGGGCTGCTGAAATGTACAGCTTTACAAACTACTTTAAATATATTTAATTAATATGTGCATATATCTATCCGGAGCTCAATTTTTTAGGACCTTCAGCATGTCATCGAGAGATTGATTGATGCTGCGCAAGCGCTCCTCCCTCGCCTTGCAGCTGGGATGCTGCTCAATGGGAAACTCGAAGGCAGCTGAAAACAGTAAAAAATAACTTAATACACAAAGTTTTGAAAACTGATGCAATCTATGCGCTTTTTATAAGAAATATGAAAAAATGCACCCTTATTTTACTTTGCACTATATTGATTCAGAAATAACATGCTACAAACTGTTTCTTGCACCATATGCTTTTAAAGGGTTACAAGCGTCGTCACCATAACAGAGAAAGTTATTTCTCTATGGTTAGTTACAGGTTTGCAACTACAATTATAGAATCACCAAATAAACTTCATGAAAAGTATTATATCCAACTCCAAGGACCAAGATTTACTGTATTATAGTCTTCAAATAAGTGAATGAGAAAACAGTACCATGCAGAAAAAAATGCTTTACAATAAATAACCTTACTTCGGAGAGCTTTGACTTTTTCGGGCGTAAAAGCCCGCCTCTCTGGTAGCTCAGAACCTCCCTCTTTTTGAAGGAAACGGTGGCAGTGCCTACCGGTTATGCTCCTATTATAGAGCTCCTTCATACCCCATAGAGCCTTTTCCGTTTTCCGCACAAAGAGAGAGTCCTTGGGCTGTGTCAGAAGGTAATTCCATTTCCCTCTAGGGAGGGTCTCCCCACAGGCTAAGTGCACCTAAAAAAAAATTTGGACAAGTAAGGTCAGACACACTAAGAAAAAGCGCATCATCAAGTAAAATATTGGTTACTGATAATCAACAAAACGGTTTTATGCTTCATACAGTGCTAATGTGAACCATAGTACATGCGGCAGCTGGGCTACGATAAGGAATAAGAGGAAGTTATGATTGTAGACCACAACAGCTCCGAAGCCTGAAGAAATGCAGGCCACCAGCGCAGCCCAAACAACTTCCATTTCTCACTTTTGTTTAGTTTATAATCACAACAGGCACCAAAAGTGACTGCTTTTGAGCTTCTTTTACGGGTGATATGCTCATCTAAAAGTTCTATACAAGCAGATACCTCTTCTGAGCCATCTCCAGTTAAACCTCCGGAAACGAAATCCGAACAAAATATTTCTAATTCCCTGTTAGCTAGCCATAGTAGTCAATGCAACAAAGTTCTTACCACAACCAACCATTTTTCAGGCTTTTTTCACTTCAACAAAATCTTCGCTCAGTGGAGCTGGGGCTTGAAAATTCATTTTACGATAACATAGGCACAATTAACACCAACTGTTGTAACTTTTCGGACATCCCCACCACTAACAACAAGCAATAAAATTATTGGGTGACGATTATCAGACCTGAAAGTTCTTTCCAAGCTCTTCCTGACTGTCACGCTTTGTTAATTCGCCTGATGGCTTGAATATTATGCCATTTTAATAAAGCTGCGAGTAGAAATGAAAATCTCCATTTTGTACCTCCTCGTTTTCTTTTCCTCCGTTCTGTACATCATTCTGTACATCACGTCTTGGGACCTCTTGCTGCTCCTGGGCGATTTCCAATACAGTGGGCACAGAAATCTGCGCCTGTAAAAACAAAATTGTCATTTCAGTTCCCAATTATTGTGCCTAGGTATTCATAAAGAATCAGCAAGTAAAGTGCACTATTGTCATTTATTTAAATTTTAATTAAAGTTAGTCACAGTGTTAGGTTATGTGCTATGCAAGACAATTATGTGAAAGCACCTTTGCAATAAGCGGGCATACTGAGTAAAGCATGATAAGGTAGTAGGCTAATACCCCTGTCACACTAAGAAATTTCACTTCACTTTATTTTACTTAAAGATCCCAAATGGGGTGTTACATAAAGAGTGGGAAATACATGGTGCAGCGTTGACAGCAGTCATAAACGATGATGGGCAAGATATGGCAGCGATATGATAGGGAAGACCCTTCCAGTCAGTTGCTACTCGACAAAATAGTGAGTTGGTAAAGACGTTGGCACGGGCACGTAGGTGCAGAACTTAAAGAGGTTGACCAATGCGATGACTGTGCGCATCGCTTCGAAATGACTGCGCATAGCGGGGTAGATACGACAGGTTTTAGGACATTATTAACATAAAAGTGACGCTACGGTGGCGTAATTGCCGGCAGAATAAGCAAAGCTAATCCCACTTGCATCATTCAACACCTCAACACCTCAACTCAACTCATGGGATCTGCATGGTGGTGGTGCGCAGATGCAGGGTTCTTGTCTTAAATGTCACTAAATTAAGGTCATTCAGTCTCTTTGGAACCTACAAGGTAAAAAAATGTCATTTGCAAATGATGGTCATGAAAACTGGAGAAAGAAAAAGTCAAATGAAAAGACATCAGCACCCATAAACTGTGCTTGAAATTGTTGAGTACTGATTCAAAAGCTGTTGAGAACATATCTGGGAAATATAAGGCTTCAAATATTATTTCTAGCAATTATCTAGCACTTAAATGTATCCATCAAATGCCAAGCCAGGGACAAAGTCAACTACAAATCTGATTAATATAAACACACGAAATGGCTGACATGACACGGTGGAGCGCGGACTATTGAAACAACTTCTAAAAATGAAGCACTCGGTTACAGCTTTAAGTACTTCCCAGCCAAGCGAACATCGAACGCCAGCCAGCAATCTACAAAAATGTTCGCATACAAAACTCGAGCATTCTCATTAGAATAATTTTTGAATTAATAGTAATAACCACCGCTGTAACAAATGTATTTTTGAGGAGACGCCCGCTATCCGCCCCATCACTCTGTGTAGAGTAATTAAAATAGTATTCGCGCATCTTGCAGCAGACAACGGCATTGTCAGTTTATGACATAGCACAGCTAGGCTCCTTCAATATGGCTGTTGCTGCCAGGGGGAGGGGCTTAGAGCCGATAACTTTAATTGAAATTACCAGCCCAAATGCGCAAGTAAAGCTCTACATATTTTTTGGGTATGCATAACAACGTTGTGGCTAGTACCTGCAATGTAAAACCACGATTCTTTGGTAGACCATGTCATAACCCCTTTAAGACGTCGATTCTACGTTTTGCCCTCATTGTGAACAAGGCTCCCGTATGAAAGCCGACATGTCGTTGTCTTCGTTCATTGGTCGGCATCATTTATTTTTTGTCATGCATCATCTTGACCAGATGGGTGTCCGTCTAACTCATGACTTCAATATTCTAAAAACACACTGCCAATGTATCTTTCCACGAACTATAGTTAGGGCTGCTAGTTTTCTTTCGTCAAAATCGTGATTTAAATAACAGCTTGTTTCCAAATACAGTCAGGCCTACATTATAACAGCCAAATAGTTTTAATGAACACTCAATTATGATAAAACCACGAAAATATTCAGGGCAAATGGGCTGAACTTCTACCTCTGTCAAACGGGAAGACTTAACGACATACTAACTGAACAACATTCGGTGCACCTGATACCATTCGGTCTCTTTCGGCACTACACACTAAACATGGTAGTTAATTGTATATATATATCATGTGCGCCACTCGTACTGGTAGCCCCTGCTGTGCTGGGCTCAGACTACAGGAGGCAGCAGCCTCCACTGCAGTTGCTCCAGCGGCAGCCAGCTCTGGCAGCCCATCATCTGGCGCGTCTCGCAGTTCAGACGATTCTGCTGCTGCCGTTACGCCCAAGTTGCACACCTACACGACAAATTGAAAATGCCCTTGTGTATGACAGTATTGAACCTCACAACATTTCACATATCTGCTGCTGTTCGCTGCACTGGCAGATTTTTTTCTTCAGGTGTTCTTGCACCTCTCCTGCACGATAAAAGCACTTGTATTCATGCCAAACAGATGGCCTGGACACCCCGACACCAGTGAAAACCCAATAATGATAAAAATAAAAGCGCAAAGTCTGGAGACAAAGAATGCGATTTGCACGATATGTTAAACTGATTGTTCACATAATGAATACAGTTCGGTTCATCAGGGTTTAACGTCCCAAAGCGACTCAGGTTATGAGAGACACCGTTGTGAAGGGCTCCGGAAATTTCGACCACCTAGAGTTCTTTAACATGCACTGACATCGCACAGTACACGAGCCTCTAGAATTTCGCCTCCATCAAAATTCGACCACTGCGGCCGGGATCGAACCCGTGTCTTTCGGGCCAGCAGCCGAGAGATATAAACACTCAGCCACCACGGCGGCTCACGTAATGAATACTTCTCAATTTCTGCCATTACAGATGGCTTTTTAATCTTTTTTTTTGCACCCATAAGCAGATACTGCACATTCCGCTTGTGTGCAACATAAGAAACAAGCCTTTTTCTTTGCAAAAAAAAGAATCCAAGAAAGCCGTGAAAATAACATTTTTTCAAGCCAGTAAGTTTTCTGCTTATTTTTTATCCAACTTCATACTTCAATATACATTGTATCGCATAACAATGCACTCAGCAAGACTGCATAACTGGGGTGTATAGCAGGGGAGGTGTGAAAACCGGCCAGGAGAAACTGGCCCTTGAACGCATGAATGACGTGACAAGTAAACAGAGCAGCTTAAGGTCTTCAAACCTGTTTACAAATTAACAATTGCGACTGCACAGTTAACAGATCACAGGATTTTAATTTTCTTTGAGCTCAGTTCGAGGTTAACCTCACATTGCAGGAAAATCCCTGTAGAGCAGAAAAATATGTCCGCTCATTGCATTGGTAGTGTACATGATCAGCTGCATTATACTGAATTAACTCTCAAGATGTCTGAACTCAAGTTGCTGTCGTAAATGATGCGACACTAATCCCAGAGCGATTAGCACTGCGCCAACACTTCTTTTCATCTCTGAACTGTGTTTTTCTTTACTTCTGTACTTAAGTCACCTGCCTACTCAAAAGAAATACCCACATCTAGACTGCATGCAGTTACCAATTCAATTTATCTTAAATATTGCAAGAATTGCCCCATAGCATGGGCAATTTTAATTCATTTCAGGAGCATTAGCTTTATTTACAATAAATATAAACATTTTAAAACCGCATATTTTGCATCTAAGCATCTTTCATAAATGGGAGAGTTCTCTTGCCGAGACTCGTCGCCTTTAGGGTAGTCGTTGTGCGCCAACATAGCAACTCCATCTTTCTAGACAGGTGCGATGACGATAAAAACTTTTTTAAATGTAAATTCTGAAATCGCAACCTTATACAAAGCGAAATTGTCAAATGCTTCAAAGGCGAGAGGCGCCACTCGGCTCTTCAAGGTACTGAGTGTCTTGCATTTTATCGAGCAAAAACACCTCACGCTCTTATACTCATGAATCACCATACCTGAGAAAAAACACGTTAACATTAGCAAATGCTTAATATATCGGTTCGTTTTGAAGACTAAAACTCCTTCGTGGCATTTGCAGCAACTGCAGCTTGCATGTTAGAAACTGCACAAAAGACATGCAGCACGATTATAAAAGCTGCGGCGTTGCACAAATATATGCCATGATCTTCGAGGCTGACAGCATTTCTTGTGGCACATCGCAAGCCTACATGAGATGACCACATCGTCAACTTAACCAAGCGTGCATACATGCTGTTGATACTTCCAAGTAATGGCTGCCTCCCCGCTAGCATGGTGCCAGCACCCTAGATTGCAGCTCTTGATTTTGCCCTAGCGACATTCACGTGCAAGCGGGCTACTCCTCTGAATGGTGAATGTACCGCGCTTTTCACCTTCTCTCTTCTAAGCACCTTAGCATATTTGTTTGACCAGTGGGGTGAATGACTAATTACGACACAGTGCTATTCGTAAAGCTCCAATTCAACAACAAGCAGTCTTAAAAATGGTGATCGTCAAGCAATGCAATCAGACCTAAGGCAAAGATAATGCAGGCACCAAACATGATGCCCGTTTGGAAATGAGCCAAAAATAGATGTGTCATGTTACCTTGATTTCTTTATTACTGGCTAGAAGCCGCCACTCATCCTTCTATGCACTAAACACTACCATTCCATTCCTCGACACCTGTACTCATATACTACTCAAAAAGATAAAACGGAACTTCTCACCAGCAAATACCGCCACAACATTCTGAATTTTACCCAACAGAAAGTCAGCAATAAAAATATTATCAAGACCCTGAGGCAAACAACTAAATTCCACAAGGCTCACCTCTGCACCTCATTTATGAAAGGGCATCTTAATCAAAGCATGCATTGCCCCTGCCTAATGTTCTCTAACAGGCCCAACTGCATGCTTGCTAAGAATAGTTGCTTTAAACGTGTAACTAACAAACAGCAGCCACGCTGACAAAGAAACACCAATGAACACTGTTGGCACTGCGTTCCTCATGCACCAATTTTGTTCTTGGGATGCAAACAGTTATGTTCCTCACCAATTCCTTTCACGACCACTTCTTGAAGGTCATGGCTCCGCTTTCGTTCCTCTGCCACCTTTTTTGTAGCGACCTGATTTCACATTGTAGTTTTTTTATTTCTTTTTGTTTGGCATCTAGTGCCCCCTTCTCAATGAGCTCTTCATCTGAAGGGCAGCTCTCTTCAGCTGCAAAGCGCAGCTTTTTGTAGAAAGGCTTCTTTTTATGGGCCTTTTTTCTTTCTGTACCTGTTCGAATGAAAAGGAACATAAATATCTTAATGCTATCATTCTAGAGCACATTCATGGGCACATTTCCAGCCCCATAAAAACTAACTTCTAAGAATAAGATAAATTTCAAGAATAACCATAAATATGGTGCTATTCCATGCTTTTAGCACACATACCATGGCCCAGTAAAAGTGTTTTCCAAACAGCATAACCAACTTGCAAGTAGTCTGCAATACTCTGACTATAAAAAAAAAGAAATGTTGCCCAACCAACTCTGTGCATCATCCTACGCAAGGCTTTTTTGCGAATTAGGTGAAAAAAACTTGTGCATACTGCAACCAATTTGACTCCACATGGTTGAGTCTCGACTAAACATATCATAACACTTTAACGCCATAAACTCATTATCAACCAGTGAAGAATTTTTATTTGTGAATGATTTTACTATTACAAAGCAAGTCAACATTGTGATACCACTATATTTAAACCCATAACTACCTTTTAATGTAATTGTTAAAGGGAAACCAAACGGGAACACTAAGTTGCACTAGACTAAGAGATTAACATTTCAGGATGGACGACAGCAAAGCTTTCTTAAGTCAGAAAATTGCCTCCAAGTGAAGCACCCGTGGTGACACCCCATGCAGATTCCAGAAACTGGAGCTCGGGGAGTGTCCACTTCTCCGGCAGCAATTGGCTGAGTGGTTTGACACACGGCCTTAAGACTATTTTGCCGTCAGTGCACATCCCCCATTGAAATATGAAGAAAGCAGTGTGGCAAGAGCAGTCAAGAATGTGAATTACATAATAAAACAGCCCAAACCAGATGATGGACAGAAAGGTGAGACACGAATGTCAGTACAGAGACTTTCGCCTTGCATTCTGTGCATCCACCCGGCGTGCAGCCATTCTACGAGCATGTTTAGAATGGTATCCTTGCAACAAATTTACACTCTGTTTCCTTTGCTCGGCAGTGAGTCAAGCGGTTCAGTTCTCGGTTAAGCCTTTCAACTAGCTTCTTTCCGCGCGCTTGTGGCATGCTGAAATTATAAAATGTATCATTTTCTACTGTACGGGCATGCTATGCAGGATAAAATCTTCACCATTGAAAACGTGGTACGTATGCATAAACAACCAAACTCGCGAGTCTGTGACGAACCATCGCCAGAGTCCCTCGAGTACTTCAATTAGGCGGTTTTCTGAACATGCTTGGTCAAATCATTATGCTCACTCTCATGAAATGTGGAGAGGTAGCATTAAATGAAAACAAAAAGGTTGCTGTACTCATTGCCTCATTTGTAGTTAAATACCTGAACTGGGCTTTCAGAGAAAGGTCAGCGTGTTTTGGCAAAGCTGAAATGCCACAGTCTCATCTGCAAAAGGCCATATGAAATGGCAGGCACCATGCCGGGATAGTGCTGGCAGGTAGGAAAGAGCCAGCTGGTAGCCGCAAGAGTCATTTGTAATCATGCGCTCTATGCTCCAGCCATACATAGCTGGCTGAGCTGAGTCAATGGGGGTTTTCTTTCTTCACTGCCGTCACTGGATTACTAGCTCTACAATCCCTCAGAATCGTTAACCAGCTTAGTTTTTTTGAACCTCCACAACATTGCATTTGGCCGTGTTTCTGGCCATCTGAAGTGGCGCCTCCGACTAGCCAAACACCATATTGCTGAATTCTCATTTCAGGGCGTAGTAGTGACATCCGTTATGTCATTTCGCAGACCATTTGAATGCAGTAATATTTCACTTGTGGTTTTCTTGGCAACACAGCAGACTTGCGCGCAGAACAAACTTTGGTAACGTTCCCGAGACACTAACTAACCAGTCTAGCTTAACCTAGTATTCCTATTCAGTGTCCCTTACAGACAGCTTGTGCACACTGAGCAACACTATTATTTTCCCTGAATTCTAAGATCATTGCACGACTTCCAAATGTAATCTGCAGCAAGAATTGAACTCACAGATCACTGGCACATACAAGATCTTTAGTGGTCAAGGAATGATAAAACTGCCAAAGTTAGCATTAGTCCGTGGGCCAGGCTTCAGGTGCCCGATTTATTCTTAGGCTACAAAGGGAACTATTGTCAGGAAGGCCTCATAAGCCCCCATCGGGGTTTGACTGGAGCCCATTAGAATAAATTACGAATACTGATCATATACAGGCTGCTTCCTTTCCTATGTGCATCTCCCCGCTCGCTTGTACCTCAATCTTTCAATCCACTATGGAGCACACAGCTAAAATAGCCAAGCAAGTGCGTAACATGCACTACGAAACTTTTTAAAAGCAAAGAACAGAGGAAAGAGCTGCTGCTCATGACACTTTTCCTGATGCAAGGTCACCTTTGGCCAAACAGTGCCATGCTACAAAGTTGTTTCGCTTATTGAAAGTGGGGTGTTTACTCAAAGCGGGAAGCCCCCGGCCATAGGAAAGCATTTACCCACTGTATCAACGGCGGGTACTCGGCGTCAATAAGAATTGAATGCCACACTTCCCGCATGTGAGGCAGATGCTCCAATAACTTGGCTACCGTAGTATTGCAAAATGAGAGACGGATACCTGAGCACTTTGCTGAGCAGTTTCATTAGCAGCTTGATCATCAAAAACATATTTGGGCCACCTGAATCTCCGCGTGTTCAGCTTTTTCGCCAGCTCTTCTGCCGTTGCTGCATTATAGACATCTCAATTGAACATAATACTCATGAAACAATACAACATATGAACAAAGCACTGTACAATTATCAAAACAATTACAAATAATATTCCCAGCCGTCGATTCATGTAATACATGCTGGAGCAACATGCCATTCAATACATGAGTGATGCCAGGTTAATCTCTACATTGAAGAAATAATTTGTGCCCATTAAGAGCTGTCCAAATCTGGATATTGTACATGCTTGAAGTGGTAATTAACATGACAAAGTTGTGATTATTAATAATGCAGTGCATTCTGCATACAGGTCACAATCAGTTTGCACAACAGACAGAGTTTTCATGCTTCTGGATGTTGTGCTGATCTCAGATAACAACCTTATGTTCCTGACTGCATGCATAGACTGATGAGATACGAAGCCTGATCATGGTGCTCTTAAACCTTCTGCAGGCACAGGCATATAGGAGGTATTCACAAGGGGTGCTAGCATCTGGCGCGGCATTCACCATGTTCACAGTCAAGTTCAGCGCCATTGCAGCGAGCCGCAGCATTGAACTCCTTGCGAGTTAAATGTCTCTCACATCTAAAAGTAGACAATTTCTGTCTGACGTGGAAACACGTTTGACAGAGTGGGTACACAATGGGGCTCAATGAAAAAAGCAGCATTTTGGCAGGACAAAGAAAGGACAGGACAGGAAGGGTGCTACATTTAAAACTGAATGAAAATGAACACTGATAAAACGTCCCGTCAACTAGCAACAACATGCATGCGCAAATCTTCAAAGAATGCAAAAAAACGACAATGATAACCTAGAAATCAGCCAGTAAAAGAAAAAGAGAGAAAGAGAAAAAAGGAAAAGGGAAGCGAAAGCTCATGATTACTGAATCATGAACAGCATGAAACAGAAAATAGCGGACACCCTAAAAAGGTTTCACTTGGTGAGAACAAACTTATACGACCGAGGAGGTGCTGGTGGGGCATGCGACGTGCAAGGCTGCTCCTGCAAGTTGAATTCACTAATGTCGAGGATTGTCTTGTGCATGGCTTGAGTGTTAGACCGGTCAAAAATTAAACTGTAGAAATTTTTGAAACCATGCAAATATTTGACAAAAGGAGACATGCGTGAGAGTGCGGAGGACTGGAGTGCCACTTTTTGGAGGGTAAGTAATTTGCAACGTGCTGGCTCTGTTAGCTAGTAGTTTTCTTGTTATCTGTATCTACTTAAAGTAACATGCTAATGCTCAAGCTAGCGGAATCGCTACACATGGCATTGCTATGAACCTAGATTCCTGGCCATGTGCATTTCAAGCAGTTTTATGTTGCTACAATCAAAACTGCAAAACAATCTCGCTAGGTCTGCTGTTCATGCTGTGAGCACATTACAAGTTTTGCTTTACTGTTCTGTCACTTAAATAAGGCAGGTATTATGCTTTGACTTTCTGCTGGAGCAGCATATGTTAAGCTTCAACGAATTTTGGACTACAGCTGTTCGAAATATGATTTTCTGTGCTGCTAAGTTTTGTAACTGGAGCTTGTAATCATGCGCTCCTTATCGATGACGTGTCCCATGTGAGTAGCAGAGAGTACCAACCGATACAAAACAGCTTCAAGTTGTGTACATTCTTACGTGTAATGCAGCTTGCTAATTTGGCTGTCTAGTTGCAGCACAAGCAAGGGCGGCTGCCTAAAGCCAACACTGAAAGGCAGTAGTGTGGCTTGGTGGGCTTGTTGGTTCATAGTCTTGAAAAACACTGTAGTGCAGCAGAAGACAAAATAGCGCCCGTGGTGTTTGTCTCGGTTCTTTGTGTTTTCGTCTTCTGCGGCGCAACTGTGTTTTTCAAGACTGGCAGGCAGTGCAGCTATACCACGGCAACGAAGAATTCTGCTGCAAAGTTCATGCACATATTGTATTACACATAGAAAGTGGACGCTGATGCATTTAAAAACGTGCAAAATGTTGCGGATCACTAACAGGTGCCTCGCGGCGTACCTGACACTGTGCGAACCACCGCAAAACGGCCCCAAACAATACACGCTAGCCGCAGCGACGCTCGACCGCCTGGTAGCGCTGCTTCAGTGAATACCTCCTATAAGGAGTATGCACGAAAGACGGCAGCGGGATTCTATGTGGTGAGCAGCCATCTTGTATTCATTAGCCGATGCGCATTATACTCGCAGCAGCCGCTGCAGCAACATGCTGTGCTGAAGAAAGCATGAGCGCGATAACTGCTTGTAAGGGATGTGCTACAAGTAGCCTAACTGTTAGCAAAGGGAATGGCTTCAGTTTCTACATATTACGCAGTGACACTATCTGAACGCGATAGGACGACGTTACGAAGAGAAAACAAAAACGGTTGGCATGGACCTTTTCACTCTGCAGGCAAGTGTCTGCGTCCAGGACATAGCTTGTTCCATGTATGTATGCTTCAGACATCCAATAGTTCTTGATGTTAGGAAAAAGCTTCATTACTCTAAGCAACTGAAGTTGTGGAAGGCGCTGAGGCTTACAACTTGTAATGAGCGACTGAGTGCGCGAGCTGTCAGTGAAGGAAGTGTCGGCTGACCCCGTAGTCGTGATAACAAAGGTTAGGCGGCTTCTTTTGTACCTTAACATGTGTGCAAAGCCAGATCCAGGCTCTGCTAACAGTGTCGGTGGTGGCCAAGAGCAAAGGCGACGAATTGCTGCACACTGCACCTGCATAGAAGGTAATGGCGAAGCCTCTTAACATGTTGATGCCATTTTTTTGTCATCGAGAATGGCATGTGTGCGCATCTAGAGTGTTCTTGCACTGGCAGCACGAACACCTGGCTTCCAGCTCACGTATGAAAAGTGGAAGTCATATTCGATGCACGCCATACTCGATGAAGAAAAGGATGGCAGCAACATGGAAACAGGCTTTGCCATTCCCTGCCATGCAGGGGCAGTGTGCAGCGATTGCGTCGCCTTCGCTCTTGGCAACCACCCACACAGTTAGCAAAGTCTGGTTCTGGCTTTACACACAGTCTACTCGGGAATAAAATGCACTATCAGCACATGTTAAGGTGGAAAAGCCGCGTCACCTTTGTTGCCATGACTATGGTGTCAGCCGACGCTTCCTTGACTGACGGCTCGCGCACCCAATCACTCATTGCAAGTTGTAGGCCTCAGCGCCTTCCACGACTTCAGTTGCTTATGAGTAATGAAGCTCTTCCTTAACATCAAGAAGCATCTACGCATGGCCACAAGCCAATGTCCTGGATGCAGTTGCTTGCCCGCAGTGCGAAAGGGTAGATTTCTGTTTCCTCCTCATTACGCTGCCTATCATATTTGAACAGAGTCACTGCATAATCTCAAGAAACCGAAGCCATTCTCTTTGCAAACAGTAAGGCTACTTGTAGCACGTAACTTACAAGTAGGGGCTCGACATTTCAGTATGCCGATTTCAGTTTTCGAAATCCGGTTTCAATTGAAAAACGTCAGTATTCTTGGCATGCAAGGCACAGATAGCTGGCTGTTGAATGAGAGTTACACTCAGCCAAAGCTGAAATTAATTAGGCAGGAAGCCAGGGGCATGATGCGACAATGACGTTCATCCTTTTCTCCTGGCACGCGGAAGACGAAATTTCCCCAATGCGGCCTGCATAGCAATGGTTTTGAGACCCCTGCTATAAATGAAGGGAGGACAGGAACAGAATATTTGTTTGTTAGTAGTATCTGACAGCGCGCACGTGTTGTCACAATACGTGCAGCGCGCCCTCCTTCATATTTCCTGTCCACTCACGCGTGTTATATCTATGCATATCGCAAGTTGTCATCATGGCTCAACATTGCACATTTGTTGATCACGTGTTTCTGTTTATGTCTCTAGGGTAGACGAGTACAATAGGCTGACTCAGCAACGTGCGCGGTCGGGTGGGAATGACTACCGGAAAGTTGAAGTCGCGCAAGACCTGCAAGCAAGGCTGTGCCGCGATAGCGACTTGTGATGAAGCGAGAAAACCGCTGTCATCATGGATGCTAACGGCAGTCTCTTGCGGGTTTTCTCCTGAAAAAGCCTGCTCGACGAAATTGCGAGGACAAACAGCCTAGCGTTTCCTGGTCTCTCCACTTGTCACGCCTGCACTCGCGAGGGGTACTCTCAAGGGCAGCTGTACCGCATGCACGAGCGTCATGCGCGCTGCGATAGTTTATAAATTCGCACACCTCCTACAAGCGCTGCAACGCGACTGCTTTCCTGTTCTCTTAGCGTGGACAAAATATTGTTGTCACTTACCAGCCAGTTCTTTTATGTCGCCAGGATAGAAATCTTCTCCGCAATCCGGAGCGTCTTTGTTGCGCCAGTACACTAACTTGTTTTTGGCCAAGTCTTTTGTGGATTTTGGGCAATAATCTTGAATAAGGCTCTCTGGCACGGCGGCCTTTTCGCCGTCTTTATATAACACATAGGCGAGCAACGGCTCCATAAATACAAAATATTTTTTTCCGCTAACAAAGCAGAGTAGCTAGGCGGTAAAAAAAGTTGCAACTAACAGGCTAACAACTACGATGGCTAGGAGCTTTGGATGATTTTGGCTTCTTATAGCCATGCTTTGAATAGGCAATATTTTTAGCGCGCACGTGGAGCATATTTTATTGAATAAGCATAAAATTGACAGTTTGTTTTTGTGTTACAAAGCCGGCTGCAGGTACCCAATGGACTTCGAATTGCTTCAGTGTTTTGCATAGCGCATTTCGCGGTCGTATCCGAAGGGTGAAAGTCAAGACAATCAAGACCAAGAGTCAAGACCAGTCAAAACCGATAGAGTAGTTAAGGTGGCTAGAATGAAAGGGTGTCAAATGCGGCCGGGGAAGCACAGCCCCGAAGCGCGCCGATGCCGTGTGGCGGCGCTGACGGCAGAGGCGCGGTAAGGCGTGGCCGAAATGAGCTCATCGCGTAGGCCAAAGTTTTACCACTGAGGCCAAAATGAGCCCGTTTCAAATATCACGCGTTTTGTGTGAGTGTCAAAGAATGAATTTTTACCATAAAATAATGTTTTGTCAACTCGCATTATTATTCCCGTGAAATATGCTGATTCACAAGCCCAGTTTGCATTCCATAGCTGGACTGGAGCGCGTTTTGTTGGTGCCCATTTCGAGACGCTTTCCAGGATGTGAGGTACGCCGTGGTGGAAGGTTTGGGAATAATTTCAACCATCGATCTGAATTTCTAAAACGTGCACTGACTCTCTACATTGCGCCGCCATCGAAACGCAGCCACTACGGCGAGAAGAGCAGGCAGTAATGCGTGCCACAGGACCTGAAAACTACACTTGCATTGGCTGAAGGCGCCACAACGCACAAACCAGTTTTTGTCGGCGCTTGCGAACCTGTAGCATGTATGCCATCTTGACGCTTATGTAAGCGTCCCCCCCCCCCCCCCATTTTATCAGAGGAGGCAGCGCCCCCCGTCTCCTATTGCTGACACTTGGATCAGATTGCTGACAATTGAAACACTTCAGTTCTACGACTCTTTTAATGCAAACCACAGTGAGGCTGAGCTACTTGGCTTCGTAGCCAGTTGTAAAGCATTTCGTATGAGCAACCTAAACCAGTCATGTCCCAACAGAAGTCGACTGTCTGACCCATGTACCTGATCATAATTAGCAGAATTTAAACAAACTGTGCACAAACTTTTCATTGCAATTGATCACTCCTCATGCATAAATCTTAGGTCCCCATTTCAATTCGTTTTATATCGCCGTGAATTGCACCGTTTGTTCGTTCGAACTCAAAATCGCTGGCACGTGGTTTTATCATTTTTTTGTAACGCTAGATGCGACCAGAATTATTTCCATCGATCGTGGCCATGTACAAATGCTTCCACATTTTTCCAGATTGTTGTAGTCGCTTTTGGTTCCTTATCTCGAACGTTCCTTGTCAGCTTAAAATTCAGCGCGGCCATGTACTGCAGGCATTCAGTCCAATGACCACCGAGCACGCTTGCGGCTATCGCCACCGCCGAGTCTTTCAGTTCTTAGTGGGCGCGAGTCAGCCTCTTAAACAGTTTCTTTTCGAAGTTTTTTTGTTGTCTTCCTGACTGATGGAGCGCCGTCAACCACGTGACAGTTTGCATCAACCTTTCAACTTTAAAAAGTAAGAAATAACAAAAATATAAAATTCATTGTGTAAATGAGCATTAAATAAATAACAAAATAAGCTCGAAGTCTTGCCTCCTAGAAAAAAGTTCCGGGGCCCGGGCATGTATAAGCAATCTCGGACGATTATAGACAGTGAAGCAACACATATATCTGGCCATGAAATCGTTTGTTTACAAGTTAGATGGAAAACTTTGGCAGAATTCGTTCTACAACACAAAGGTTCACTTTTTTCTTTTCTTCTTATGCACTCTATCCTCTTGATTTATACCCTTAAGCAAAAACCGAATCTTTGTGAGGCAATAAAAACATAAAACTGATGCTGTTAGAGCTACAGAATGTTCAGAACAACCAATTTTTGGCACATCACCAATGGACTGTAGAATCCCTGCTGCAGCTTCGGTATGCAAGAGCGTTCGGCTGAACGCATGTGTAAGTTTGTTTTCAAGGACGTTGATTGTAAAATGATACTGACGGATATAAAAGGCCCCCAAGGTCCCTCTCATTAGTTTCCTCAGCTGGAAGTTCTTTGGGAATGTTGCCTTTATCACCGAGACATGCTCGTCTGCAAGCTTCACAATGAGTTGTCAAAACACGCTTCCTAGCCACATAGCCTGCAATGTAATATATCAGCTGCGCATCACTGTGTCGCTCAGCACAGCTGTGATGGTCTACATCCACTTCAACGCTTTCCATAGCCACTTTTCTGTTGAATGCATCTCGCCCTTGCATGAGAAAATGCTGCTACAGACACTGCAATACAGGCGACGAAACGAACTGAACTGCTACGGCATGTGCAAGGCCCACGCGGCTGGCTGAGCTTACCGCGCCGCTAGTAGCAGCGCCACATTCCCCCTAGCGGCATCGGTGCGCAGAGGGGTCACGCGCGGCCGAGAGAAAGCGGCTCGGTCTCCACACCTTCCCATTCTAGCCACTCTAGAGTAGTGGTTACTTTGTTGTCACCTTTTATTTATTATTTATTTACACAGTACTGCTAGCCTCTAGGTGAGGCTGTAAGCAGGAGCGGGAGAAGAAAAAAAAGAAACATAAGTGACATGCGCAAAACGTTTTGTTCAATTTCTTCCAGTATAGTTTGGTATTTTTTTCCTGTCTGTTTCATTTAGTTTTTCTTAGACCACTATGGATGGGGCTGTGACCAAGAAACGACGGAAGCGTTATTTCTACAAAGACGAACCGTTTGTTGTCCCGAAGACCACACTTTACAGGCGGCAGCAAGAAGTGCGCCTTCGCGCTCAGCATTGTGCCTCATCGACGTAAGCTTCTTCAGCAGCCAACGACGGAGATGTCAACGACAGATGAGATGTGGGCGATTTTCTAAACCTTCCAAGTTTCGAGCAACCAGCAGCAGAACAAGCGGCAGAGCCAGCCTCGCCTACTTTGAGTGCCCATGATGAGTAGGCAGGCGGAAATCTCGTATGCCGATGACAAAGATTTATTCCGAACAGACGACTTTGACCGGCGTGACGAAACACCCGAAGACAGCAGTTCTATGCCGGGAGAAACCGAAAACGACGACAGCGAATGCGAGTTTCTGGCATCGGACTTTGTCGAGCTTGAGGCAGCAACACTTCCGGGCTCCACAAGGACAAAGGCAGCCGCGATCGTAATGATTATTGCGTTTTTCGTCACTCATGGCCTCACTTGGGAGGCCCTGAATGACCTGCTGCGCCTCATAGATGGCCTGTTTGGCTTTAAAGGTGTACTTCCACGGTCAAAGTTTCTGTTCCGAAAGCTTTTTTCGTCGCGCAAGTAAAAGCTGGTGAAGCAGTTTTCTTATTGTGACACCTGTGGCAGTGTGCTTGTGTCGGAGCCCGGAATGTAATCACTGAGGTGTCCGGACAGCGAGGTCAACACGGAACTTTCTGTTCTAAAAGCTAGGGCACATTTTTTCATCATTTTAGATATGAGAGAACAGATGAAATGGTTTGCTTGCAAAATCAAAGGCTGCATTGTTTGAAAGACATGTGAACTTGAAGGCAGTCATTCAGCAAGGAGGAGCAGCGCTGTTGCAGGACATCGCAAGTGGATATATGGCCGAGGAGTTGAGGAAGAGCGGCAAAATTGGCTGGATGGACCTTACCATCACCATCAACACAGATGGAAGCCCCGTATTCAAGTTATCGTCATCATCTGTGTGGCCAATCCAGTTTTTGATTAATGAGTTGCCACCTTGCGACAGGCTAAAGAACTGCTTGATAGGTGGGCTGTGGTTCGGCCAGCACCCGTACATGAGAACCTTCTTAACCAAATTTGTTGAAGAGATCAATAAGTTTGGCAAGATCACTTGGAAGGCAGGTCATACAGTGCTGTCATCAGGGCTTTACGTACTGTGCTGCTGCGTGGATGCGGCAGCCCGAGCATCTGTGATCAACATGGTCCAGTTTAGTGGTCTCTTCGGTTGCCCTTAGTGCTACAATTGTGCCGATTTTCACGAAGGTATTGTTGATCAACTTTGTCATTACATCTGGCTGAACACTTGTGCATTTATGTTAACTTAGTGGATATGTTAATAATTTCATATCGTAATTTTTAAAAGCTTATAATATGGCCTGAAATGCATTTAGGGTTTTCTGTCAGATAGCTACGACCAAAAAATAGTTAAGTTGAAGTGGTGTTCAAATACTGCTAAGGAAAAACGTTGCATTTGCACTGGTCATTTTGTATCAAAGTTGTCAGTGCATTTTGTGAAAGCTCTGGCTGCCCCGAAATTTACCATTAGAAACATGCGATATAGATGTGCCACACTTATTCGTGACAGCATATGTGAGGTGCAAAGTATTGAAGGCGGGCTGTTGCGAGGTACGGGCTGCGGACTCGGTGAAGGTTAGGAACTGGGTCTTTTATTTTGAGATTTTGACCCAAAAGAAGAAAAGAGGGCCCCAGGCTCTTGAAGTTGCGGACTGGCTTCCCAAGCAGCTGCTCTCTTCCGCTGCCGGAGGAAGACTCGTTGTCCATTGACGGTCGCGTTTTCGAACGGCGCGGTCACGTGGCCTAGCTGGGGGTTCTAGGAAGGAAGCGTCCTTGGTAGCCGAATCCAGACCAACCCGAGCTCCGACACGAGAGGAGTGGGGAACAGGCGCGCTTCGCCACCCTCATAAACATGTCAAGTCCGAGAGGGCTGCGTCTTCTGTCGAACTTGAGCCCCGCGTCTGCGACGAGGCCGGCAACCTGCGGCATTGAGCGTAGGCCGCAGCGTTCGCGGCCCAAACAGTTTCCGGAATTTGCGGACCCACAGGCCAGCAGTGTCTTGCAACGCAACAGGGCCTAAAATTCCCCATCTAGACACACCATGCGAATGTCACGTGAGAGACGTTTATACCCAGCAAGAGTGCTATCATAAGCAAAAGTAAAGGGCTTTCCCTCTGCATTCCCCACCAAGCCGCACTACATGTGGGTGCTACCTGACGAAGCGCTCCTAGTGTCATAATTGGCACACTGCGATGTTTTCAGCAATACGAGTATTTCGTCAGGCAGCGGCCGGATGCAGTGTGGAATATGGTTCGCAACATGGACAGTTGGATCTATTACTTTTGCTCATGATAGTTCAATGCTTAAAACATATGCAGGCATTTCTTAATTCCTGTAGATTCTGCTTTCTGCAGGCAAGTAATCGAGCACACATACTATTTCTCACCTTTCAACAGGGGCCCAAAGGTACATGAGTGTTACAGTCGGTGAGGAGCAGACCCCAGAGGAGATGTCGAGAGACATGGAGTTCGCGGAGATCAAAGATGCTGTGAATGGGCTTAAAGGGCAGTCACCACTGAATCACCTGAAACACTTTAACATTGTGTTTGGCCACACTGTGGAGTATATGCATTGTGTGCTCATTGGGGTCACGAGATGCCCTACTGACCAGTGGTTTGATTCATCGAACTCTCAGCAACCCTTCTACAATGGTAAGTAGTGGAGAATGTAAAAGGGCTACACTTCTACACATTATAGCACTAGGTAACCTTAAATAATTTTCTAATACACTGTGCTACATTGCTGAAGGCTTGAACTAAAATAAGCATAGGAGAAAAGAGATAACAAAGGTTGTTGCTGGCTGGTACTCCTTAACCCTTTCCGCTCATATCTCGGGCAACACCCGACAGTGGAAAAGTGTGCGTGTGGTTAGTAGTCCGACATGGCTCGACACAGTGCTTTAAATAAATCTTTATAACCAAATCATGATGTGGCACTCCCTTTCTTTGCGAGGAGTTGGAAAGCTTAAAAGAAAGCTGACCATTGCAGGAGTCAGTGGGGAAGCTATACCTGACAAGAAAGGGTTAATTAACTGTTGCCGTTTAGGTCAGCTAATGACATGATGTAGTTTAGCTCTGATGTTCAAGTTGCAATGCTCATTCAGCTGGCTTCTCCAAACAAAGTGTGGCCCTATGTCCTGCTTTCAAAATAAGACATGAAAAATACCTAACTTACGAAAAAATACTGAGGGACTGAGGGTATGAGGACGTTCATATCTTCACAAGCATAAGAAAGAACAGTCTAGCACGCTTGAGTGCCCAGAAAGTTGGGTAAGCTGCATATGTATAGCTCAAAACAAGGAGCCGCAGTATGATTGGTATGACAGCCACGAAGTGCCACTGAACACCTGGAGGAGCCGCCGCGGTGGCTGAGTGGTTATGGCGCTCGGCTGCCGGCCCGAAAGACGCGGGTTCGATCCCGGCCGTGGCGGTCGAATTTCGATGGAAGCGACATTCTAGATGCCCGTGTGCTGTGCGATGTCAGTGCACGTAAAAGAACTTCAGGTGGTCGAAATTTCCGAAGTCCTTAACTACGGCGTCCCTCATAGCCTGAGTCGCTTCGGACGTTAAATCCCCCATAAACCATAAACCATGAACACCTGTAGGGGTGCATATTATTCACATTGGTTGTAAGCAATCACCAACAGCTTGCAGAACACAACTTTTCAAAAAATGTGAATTTCTTAGCATCTTGTTCATATCACTTGAAGTTTAATGCTGCACCTTGTAATTTAAACATTTCATGCTGCATGCAAAAACAGCAGTGCAATTAATTTCTCTGTCTGATATTGCATTGCATAAACATCAAAATTGGCTTTTGAGGAAAGGAAATGGCCAGTAACTATGAAGAAAGAGGGCTTCTAGTGGAGGGCTGGGGAATAATTTCGACCACCTGGGGATCTGATGTCGCACAACACAGGGGCGCGTTTTTGCATTTCACCTCCATCGAAACGAAACGTGGCCACGTGGCCGCCATGGTCGGATTTCAACCTGGGAACTCCGGCTCAGTAGCCGAACACTGCAACCACTGAGACACCGCGGCGGGTCTGCATAAACATAAGGCAGTGGATCCAGAAAAAAATATAGAGCAAGAATTATGAGTCAAAACAAAGTGGCGTCGTATTTTTGACCTTGGAATTGTGAGCTGTGTGACATAACATCTTGGTATGTTGTGCCATGCTGGAACGTAACCTAATCTAACGCCTTTCACGTTGGTTCACTTATGTTCTAACTCCGCCTCACAGCAGCCAGTGCCATCTTCTCAGCCGGTTTGTGTGAATTTGTCTGCTGCATGTGAAGAAGACGAAGGCAGAGTTTTTTTTCTGTTACCCTTCTCGATGTTTTCCATGCAACATAAGCGCCTGACACCATTTCAGTGGTCTTTTTTTTACAGGATGTCCTGCTGCTTTGTTGAGATTTAACGCTTAAAAGGGCCCACAAAATTTGTGCATGCAGCGTGTTATTCACCATGAGAGGTTCCCCTCTCTCTCTGTGTTCTCTTTCTCTCTGTTCATTGTTCTATGGCCATCCATCATTCATTCACATTCTGCAGGCACATCCTGTACACACATTCTGCTCACGCCAAGCTTGAGCCAAGTAATGCTACGCTTAAAAAGCCGCTTAGAAGCTCATGGTTTCATGAGCATCACATAGCAATGTGCTCAAGCCGTTTTTTCCCAAAGTTAGCTCATGTTTGACTTTATCATTAAATACCGTGTTTCTGATTCAAACCTGACTCGGCCGTATGAGCTTGCATTTGCTGTAGTATGTTCCCACAGTGTTCACGATCCCTTCTCTCGTTATCAGCTTATTATGGAAAGTACTAATCAGTTTTCCTCTTGTGGTTCACGTAATTACTTTCTTTATCTGATATTACTAATGGAATACACCTAAATTGTGCGTTACATTTTTGGTATCAGTGTATATATTTTTACAGCGAGATGTTGGTACTATCTTAGTGCAGGCCTCCTACTAGAGGACTTCGTTTCACGGATGCCAGCACTGTATGGAGCGCGGCTGATGACATTCAACGTCCGCCAGCTTCTCCACATGGCGAAGGCTGCTAAGAACTTCGGGCCGCTGTGGACACATTCGGCATTTGTTTTTGAAACGGGGAATGGAAGGGTGCTTAGTGCAATAACATCAGCAAATGGGGCACCTGACCAGGTCATTGAAAGAATGATTATGCTGCAGCAAGTGGATTTGGCTATGGCACTTTGCACTGTTCAAGAGCAAGCCAGAAATTTCATATGCGCAATGCTGGGGCACCCACTCACTCTGAATGCCACACGTGTGGGTAACTCTTATATGTTTGGAGCTTGTGACCCATTTCCCGTGCTTTCAACAGAAGAAAGAAACAGCCTTATGTTGAACTTTGGATACGTTCCTTCTCTTGAGGAGCATTTTCGGATAAGTTTCCGCTCCACTGTGCTGCATAGCACAAGGTATGAGACACCAAAGAAGAGCAACAGAGCAGGTATTTGCACAACAGAGAATATTTTTTTGTTATAAACCGCATTTTTCAGGTTACTGAAAATGAAAACAGAGAATGCATTTTGCTGCGCACTAGGGTTGTTTACATGGAAACCCAACACAAGCTACCTCCGCACATCATGGAATGCTTTCGATCTCTTTCAGGCGTTATTGCTGTATTGAAACTGAAAGATATCCATGCATCATGTGTGTTGATTGAATTTGCGGAAGAAGATGGACTGTACATTTGCAAGCTGCCAAACTTCATTGAGCGTGATTAAAGGCAGAGTAAAGAGGAATCTGAACTCATCTTTTTACCACGGGAACTCTATCTACACATTCCGGGCATTCTTAAAAACTTCGAAATATTGTGCTGCGCGGCCGATTGTCCTAATTAAATCGAATTAAACGCCCCGGCTTCCACCATTTTTTCTTAACTCAACACGGCCGGTAAGAGAAGTCAACCAAAGAGTCGGGCAGTCCCATGGCGGCTTCCCGCACTGCCATTGGTGAAGTGACACGTGAATCAAAGAGTCCACTTGCATTTTTTTATTTCTATGGGCATAATCTGTGCCTGTATTGTCTGTGACTGAAGCTGTTTATTCACAGAAACTTAAAAATAAGCAAAAATGAAGCCGCCACTGTACTGGCTAAAAGCACTCCACACTTTGGTTGACTCCGCTTACCTACCGCGTTGAGTTCAAGAAAAAGACGGGAGCCGGGATGTTTAATCCGATATAATAGGGGCAATCAGCCACACAGGACAATAATTCGAAGTTTCCAAGAATGCCCCGAATGTGTAGATCGAGTTCGCACAGTAAAAATAGGAGTTCAGATTCCTCTTTAGTGCACCTTTAACAGCGCACGGTGAAAATTTGAAGTAAACTATACAGCTGGTCTAACGTTCCAAAGCAAACCCTGGGCTATTAGAGGTGCTGTACAGTGTAATCCACTTATAATTATACCAGATATAACGATATATCGCTTATAACAATTGAGTTCTTTAGATTTCCCAATTCTCCCATTGCCACTATATGAAAATAAGACGTATATAACGATAGAATTATTGGTGAAATAACGGATACAGCGATAGGATTCTGGCCGCCCAGATGGCATTTACAGTCAAACTTTGTCTGAAAGCTTAAATAAAAACGAAATCCTTTGAAGTGAACGAGGTTAAAACTCTCCGAACGGACCGGAATGGCAAAATCCGTGGGGGAGCGTTGCCTACGGCCTTGAGAACCAAGCACTATCCTTGACGCAATAGCTGGAGGGAGGAGTTTGCTTGGCCGCTGCCGCGCAACACTGACTACAAAATTAGTTTCCACGCAAGATGGTTGAGAATTTATTTTTTTAAGTGCTCCCTTTTCTTGCACGTTCCCCTTTTTGCGCTGTCTGCATCACAGTCTTTGGCAGTGCACCAATATGCTCTATGCCGATTATGCCGATAACATTTCTGCCTGTTTATCTTTTGACGGAAGATCCGGCGGGGGTGGGGTGGCTCACTCGGCAAACTTGGCTGGGTGCAAAAACGCTGTGCGCCCTTATATTTATGGGGTGATGCCTACATGCATAGGGGACTACATGGGTGTGTGTGTATTTTTTGCCAGTCCAGATATAACGTTAACCGTTTATGACCATCAAATTTTCTGGTTTTCTAAATGTCGTTATAAGTGGATGACATTGAAGTAAAGGGCACCAGAATTATTCAGACAGCCTAGTTTCCTATTAACACATTCTGACAACGCACAGCACACCGCTTTTTGCACTCCACCTTCATTGGAATACGGCTGCTAATATCGGATGACCCGGGGATCAGTAGCTGAAAGCCACAACCAGTGAACCACTGTGGTATATTGACTATGACAATGGAAAGGACTCGTCAAAAGATAAAGATTTTATTATTTAGGAATGACTAAATATATTCGCGATGCATCTATCACTAGGGAATTTTCTAAGTGAACTGCGCAGCAAGTAAACTGCTTATGTGGATGTGCTATTATGAAGGTGCGGCATTAATTTCGCAGCTCTGGTGTCCTGGAATATATGCAAAGTTGTTCATTTTCCTGCCGCTGGGACTGAACTTTCAGCCTCATGCTGATTAGCAGAATATCACTGCCACCGAGGCTGTGCAACGTGTAATGCAAAATGTACCCTAGTGCAGAGCTGGGGAGGGGACACTCTTGGTTTCATTTTGATCTCAATCTGTGCCAGTTTAGGAGGAAGTATAGCACGGCTATCTTCCTCACTTCATCCCTGGACAGAGTACAAAGTGTGAGAAATTGCAGGGGGGTGCACTATGCACACATATTAGAGTTGGTGTTGAAGTGTGTAATGTTAAGTTTTCAAATGGCTTATTTGAAATGTTGCACAGGTCCACATTTTCACTACAAGAGCTCTGGAAGCCTTGCAAATGTGACTAAATTTGAGAGCTCATTGTTAGCAGCTGAACTCATGGTGCGCACAGGTCCTTGAGAATCTTGAAAACCTTTGAATTGGAATATTTCGTTTCGAAGGCCCTTGAAAATAGTGGACTTCTTGCTGCTCCTTGAATCCTTGAATTCCCTGCGTAGGACATGCAAATGGCTATTAATCAGAAAAAATGCATTTAATATATTTGTATTTTCAATGTAGTGTTTCAATATATGCGTTTCAGGCGTAAAAGATCAGTTTGTGCTAATATAGACAATGTTGCGTAAAAGTTAGCCACATTGGAGCCATTCGGCTTTGAAGCCTACTTGAGCCGATTCAATCCAGTCCGATCTTGGTACTTTGTTATGGTGGTTGACGGCATTGCATTGTGCTGTCAGTTCTCCACCCGACTTTTTGTTTTTGCGGTTCAAGCATCTGTCTACAATGCAAATTTCAGGGCGCGCGGCTTCACAACGACGCTCACAAAGACTGGATTGCTCCAGATACGACGAGGGAGCTCTGCGCAAGATGCAGGCCTTGCAGCAAGACCTTCGATATTGCCACCATGGGCGAGTCAGTGCTAAAGAGCCATATGAAGAGTGCTAAGCATGCTGGGGTCATGAAGATTGCAGCCAACAGCTCGGTGCAAAGGTATTTAGTTCCAAGTACTGGGCAACAGTGAGCCATCCCGCCTCGTTCGCAATCGGAAAGCTAGACGATGCTTGCAAGGCACACGAGCTGGTGACGAACGCAGAGATTCTCTGGGCTTTGAAGGTTGTCACATTGCATTTCTCCGGCCGGTCATCATAGGAAGCAGGCCAGCTATTCCAGCGTATGTTCCTGGACAGTGACATGGCCGAAGCATATTCTCGTGGAGAGAAAAAATTTGCCTATGTGACATGCCATGGTCTGAGGCTTTTCTTTTTATTTGCTCTGCAGCAGGAGATAAAAGATTGTGATTACTATGTGGTACTCTTCGACGAGTCCACGAAAAACTATCTCCAGCGGAAACAATTGGATGTTCACATCTGGTATTGAAATTCGTCTCACAAGGTGGCAACGAGGTATTATATCTAGGTGTTTATGGGGCACTCGACATCCGAGGACATCCAAGGAAAGCTGCTGAGTGCGCTCGAGCCTTTCCCTCTTGAGAAATTTCTTCAGATTTCAATGGATGGTCCCAATGTTAACCTGAAGTTACTGAAGAATTTCCAAGAGCACCTGCATCAAGCATACCAAATTCAGTGTATGGACATTGGGACTTGTGGCCTCCACACCATGCACAACGCCTACAGGGTACGTGTTTCAGCAAGTGGGGACTTGACTGTCTGCTCTCCAGTCTGAGCGCGCTTCTCCATGGTTCTCCTGCAAGGAGTGAGGACTTCTCAGCAGTTACTGGTCAGGACACCTGAACTTTGTTGCCCACTGGTGGTTGGAGAATGTCTCTGTGATAGAGAGAGCCTTACTATTGTCTTGTGATATAAAGAAGTTTATTGAATCTGCAAGGAAGAAAGAAGTAAGCCCCCAAAAATGTGGATCATTGCACAACTTGCGTGAGTTTGCCAGTGATGTCTTGCTGCTAGCAAAGCATCAAATTGCACCGGGTGCGGCCATTACCCTCAAGCCATTCCTCACTGAGTACCAAACGGATCAGCCCATGGATGCTGTTTTTTTCTTGCAAGAGTCTTGGAAACTGCGGTCAGGAAGCTACTGACGCAGTTTCTGAAGTGCTCGGTCTTGTCTTCAGCAAAAAGAGTCACTGGTCTGCTGATGGTGGACATTGAAAGCACCGAGAACTGTACTCCACTTGAAAAGGTGGATATAGGCCATGCCGCTAAACAGACTGTCAGGAAAACTAAAGCAAGCCAGAAGAATGTGTTCCAGTTCTGCATGGAATGCAAACACTTCTTGATCAGTGTGACAAAGAAGGTGCTTTAGAGAAGTCCACTGAGATATCCAATCGTTTGGAGTTTGTCCTCTGTGGATCCACGACAAATGTGTACTAAACCAGATGAGTGCCTGGTCGGCTTCAGAAGAGTGTTAGATGCCCTCATTACAGCGGGCAGAATGTATGAGCACCAATGAGATACTGTATACTGGGGAAGTACACCGAGTTCCTGCAGGAAGAGACGCATAACTTGCGAATGTTTGAGAACATAAGCAGGTTAGACAAGTTCTTGTCTGAGCTGATGAAGTTTAATTCATATCATATGGGGTACTGCGGAAGGTTGTCAAGCTTTTGCTCGTGCTCAGCCACGGACAGGCCACTGTGAAGCGAGGGTTTAGCGTGAACCGCCAGGTTGCTGTAAAAAACCTGAAGGACCTGTGGTACATAACGCAACGTATTGTATGCGACGCTGTGGACAAGGCAGGGGGCGTTCTTAACGTCCTATTACAAAAGAGCTGAGGACTGCTGTATCACCTGCCCGGCAGCAGTATGCTGCATATCTGGAAGCAGTAAAAAAGAAGAAATGTGATGATGTCAGGGAATCAAAGAGGCGCTGCATCGACGAAGAGATCGATGCATTAAAAAAAAAGACACTCGAGGCAACAATAGCTGACCTCCAGGCTACAGTGGATACGTATGCTGAAAAAGCAGAAGCAGCTAATGATCTGAAGTACATGGTCAGATAAAATAGTCTGAGGAAGGCTGCACGAAGCAAGACTGAGGAACTGTGTAGCATCAGCCAGAAGATTCAGGAAAAGCGGCAGGTGCTCCCCTGAAGTTGCTATTTGCAGTTTTGCAGAATGGATTGCTGCCCGACATTGGTGCAATGCACTGCAGGGTGTTTTTCAAGGACGGAACATATATTACGTAGGTTTAGTGCAATACAAGCTGCTCCTTGAAATGTTTTTTCTCAACTTTGTTCCGTAAAATTGGTACCTGGTATTGCAAACTGCCCCATGTAGCATTGTGTTAAGTCATTGAACATACTCCAACTAGGCCTTGAAATTCCTTCAATATCCTTGAGTTTGCCCATTTTGAGTCTGTACGAACCCTGTGAAATGTTTTGCATTTTTCAAGAGCAGTTTACTGCATTGATATTGCGACCTGAATTTAACCTTTCCTTGGGTACGTGTTTTTAGGTGACATGCCAGCATTTGTTTATTGCTTCATTTAAGGGTCAGTACATTGCAACGTTCTTGTTTTGTGGTAACAGTGGGCGGTCAAAGAAAAAAATTGTCTGTGAGCTAAGGGGCAAGCACATACACACCCTAAGAAGAACTGAACTCATACCAGCAAGTGCGCTGTGCAGTCATTGATGATCAGAATTCCTTGAGCTCCCAGCTGTGCTAAATTTAGATGCAGCAACTTTCGAGACAACTAGTTTCTGTCCTACTGCATCAAGAAAGGCTATAGGCAGTGACAGAAATGTTGCTATTAGGATTGCTGCCCAGAGAATAACTCGCAAAATAGTGATCACCTCCAAGCCATTTCTATCACAGGTGTTGCAGAAGAAGGTGATGCAATTTACCGAAGACTTGAAATGGCCTCCATCTGTGCTGCAGTCCTGTATTGTAGTTCTGTTTTCATTTCGTGGTTACTTTTCATAGCAGCTACATTGAATAAAATTTTCCTCAATTTTTGTATTATCCAGATAATAGATTGTTGCAGAAGTGTCATATGTATATATTCCAAAAATACATATGGTTAACTTTTCTTCCCTTATTCTTATTATCAAGTACTAAAATGTTTCCTCAATTTCACTCGAAAACAAGAAATCCCGTATGCATTCTGCCAGATCAAAGATGAATGACTGATCTGTATATATATATATATATATATATATATATATATATATATATATATATATATATATATATATATATATATTAGCGGACAAAGTAAAGGAAATGAGGGGCTCGTTTGACAAACATATTAAGGAAGCTAACAGTCACCGAAACCAAGGTACACAGGGGAGTGTTTTTAATTTTTTTTTAATTTGTAGTGCCAATCAATCGGTTTAAAGAACATTACTTATAAAGCAGCAGAAAAAACAACCATGCCGCCGGTGGGATCCGAACCCACGACCTCCGAATATCGCGTCCGGTGCTCTTACCAACTGAGCTACGGCGAAAGCTGTCCAATCTGCTGCTTTCGTGGGTATTTATGTTTACTATGTGTAAGCGAACCTTGAGAGTGCTCACCAGCGCCACCCTCGACCAGAGCGGTGGACGTAGCACTTACCGAAGACTTGAAATGGCCTCCATTTTGCTGCAGTCCTGTATTGTAGTTCTGTTTTCATTTCGTGGCTACTTTTCATAGCAGGTACATTGAATCAAATTTTCCTCAATTTTTGTGTTATCCAGTAAATAGTTTGTTGCAGAAGTGTGATATGTATACATTTAAAAAATACATGTGGTTACCTTTTCTTCCCTTATTTTTATTATCAAGTACTAAAATGTTACCTCAATTTCACTCGGTAACAAGAAATCTCGTATGCATTCTGCCGGATCAAAGATGAATGACTGTTCTGTAAAATATATATATATATATATATATATATATATATATATATATATTGTTTAAACCGATTGATTGGCACTACAAATTAAAAAAAACTAAAAACATTCCCCTATGTACCTTGGTTTCGGTGACTGTTGGCTTCCTTAATATGTTTGTCAAACGAGCCCCTCATTTCCTTTACATTGTCTGCTAATAGCTTAACGGGGGTTTCGGTTCTGGCAGTCTTGTTGCCATAGGTAGCATAAGAGGGCTCTCGCACAGTTTCCGCCCTCGCCGTTAGATGACGCTCTACGTCACACTCGCGGTACTACAGGACGTGTACGTCCACCGCTCTGGTCGAGGGTGGCGCTGGTGAGCACTCTCAAGGTTCGCTTACACCTAGTAAACATAAATACCCACGAAAGCAGCAGATTGGACAGCCGTCGCCGTAGCTCAGTTGGTAAGAGCACCGCACGCGATATTCGGAGGTCGTGGGTTCGGATCCCACCGGCGGCATGGTTGTTTTTCTGCTGCTTTATAAGTAATTTTCTCTAAATCGATTGACTGGCACTACAAATTTAAAAAAATTAAAAACATTCCCCTATGTACCTTTGTTTCGGTGACTGTTTGCTTCCTTAATATATATATATATATATATATACACGTACTAAAACATATATATGATGATGATGATGATGATGATGATATGTATGTATTGTAATTATATGTATTTACTTTCTTTGGGACGCATTTCATTGAGCACTGCATGGTCGGCTCGGCTACTTATGATTTTCAGCAGTTTTATTTGCAGCTCCTAAACCGCATTGTAAACATGAGAAATATTGGTTTTGAAGTGCATATATCAGTTGTATTCAATAAATCGATCATTATGTGTATGAGTATACATTGCAAGTATATGTTTCATCTGTGTTACTTAAATTGATTATGGTTTATGGGGTGTTTAATGGGCTATAGGAGGGATGCCATAGTGAAGGCCTCCGGAAATTTCGACCACTTGGGATTCTTTAACATGCACTGACATATAGCACAGTGCACGAGCCTCTATCATTTCGCCTCCATCGCCGCAGCTGGGATCAAACCCGCGTCTTTTGGGTCAGCAGCCAAGCGCCTTAACCACTGCACCAACGCGGTGGCTATAAGATTAAATTGATTATATCTGGTACTAATATACTGCCATTGCAGGCTGTGGTCATTGTGCATACCTGGTCGTATGCCTTTTGCAGCAATTGCAAGCTTCCATTGTGTTCTCAACCCACTTCCACACTGTCTTTGAGTTTCCATACATAATTGGCGGACTCCGCGTCGAGTAGATTTTATGGATTCATATGGTCCGTAAAGTCTCTCCATCACACCCATCCATAAAACTCCATCACCCGTAAAGTCATTGTTCACATGTGTCCGCAACCACCCCATGCACTCCGCAAAATCCATAACTTTCCACAAACAGTTTTGTGGAAATATGTGGACTCCATAAGTCCATACAGCATCCGTACAAATTTTTGTGGAAAATATGTGGAATCCATAAGTTTTCCATAAGGCTTCTTACGGAAATTTTCGGCAAGGTTTTAAAAAGCCATCTGAGAACCATCAACGAACTTTCGAAATGCGCAGCTATAGACAGAAAAAAAATGAAGAACAAAACATGTGACATGGATGTTGTTCCTCATTATTTTTGTCACACCCGTGTTATAGCCGTTAATAACTACTTTTCTTCGCTGTATTTCTTTTTGCGTATCATAGAAGGAGAAAAATCATAGAAGGAGAAAAATCCAAAAATGCAGGAACTTATAGCATGATTAGAGTGCAAGCTCTTTCGAACCTCACAAGGCCCTCCTTTACCCCCCCCCCCCCTCCCTCAGTAAATATCTGTTCTTTTGTTCTTGCGACAGCTTTCCGTCTTCTTTTGGTACTCGAATATACTCTGTAATTTTAATTGCACATCTTGAAGTACTCCCTTCACAGTGGCTGTGAGGAACAGAATGTAAATGCAGCTGAATGCCCCGCTCTTCATCTCGCTAAAATACACAATCCATGAAGAGTTGGAAATGAGGCAAATGCTTATTGTATTAGTCGACATGTATAGGCAATTACAGTATCGCGAAAAGATGATAGCGAAGTAGGTCTGTTACCATAATGAGCCTCAACACACGCGCGCAGGGCAGGCACTGTGGTCGAAAATGACGTCTTAAAATGTGAAGACCTAACAGGGGAGACATAAGCAGCAGAAATGAATTTTAAATTTCAAATGATCTCTGTATGCAAGGATCGCTGCTGCTTCACGAAAAAAGAAGTAATAAAAAGTAATAAAAAAATAAAGAACCCTTGTTTTAAAAAAATTCCTGCTTCATCATTCCTTGAAGTGTCTCTTTGCTCAATCATTGAACTTCACACATTTCTGTCCGCTGTTCAGCGCTCTTGATTAATTCGCCCGCCAGCCTACGAAAGTCTTTGCCATAACACATTCAGGAGATAGGCTCATTTCATTGCTGTACAGAAGAATTTTTAGGTCTGTTTTATGCTTTCATGAGTGCCTGAGCTGTCCAGCTTTTAATGCCTTTGCACTTTGCTGCATATTATATCAGGGCTTAAGGTTCTCCATATATGGATCGACATGGTATGAGTGTGACACAGCGGTAGAATAATCATCCCCATTTCTTCCTCTTGATTTCGGCTAGAATACCAACAAAACCAGCTTAAAGCCATCTTAAATTCAGTAGAAAGGAATGGTGGTTGGCACGACAAGCAATGCGAAGGCAAGATAACGAATGGTCCATAAGAACAACAGAATGAATTCCAAGAGAATGGAAAAGCCCCAGGCGGCGGCAGGATGTTCGGTGGGCGGAAGAGATTATGAAGTTTGCGGGGATAAGGTGACCACAGCTCACACCGGAAAAGGTTAATTGCAGAGATAAGGGAGACGCGTTAGTTGTGCAGTGGGCGTATGGATTTGGTTGGATTGGATTGGATCTTGGGGCTCATTCCTTTATAACGGGCGGACCTTACACTAAAGTCCTAGGGAGGCTGACAATGATGATGATGATGACGATGTTGATGTTGTTGGTGGTGGTGGTGATGATGATGATGATGATGATGATGACGGCGATGATGATGATGATAAATCCGGTCGCGCCACTTGACCCTCCGACACCACGGCTTGGCTCCGCCGGCTGATTAGCTCAAATCCAATAAGAGCCATCGACCGGAGAAGTGAGTTCGCCTGAATTGTTTGTCAGTAATGAAGCACTGGAGTTTCAGACTCTTTGTTGGGGTGCGTAAAGGAGCGAGTATTTATTATGTGCGAAATGTTGGCTGCTGGAGTTGCTAAATTCTAGTGAATGTATTGCTAACTATTATCAGTCGAACAAGTATACTCCACAAGATATCGGTGGACTGACTGCAAGAGATACCTTTGAAATACATTCGTGTATTTGTAAGATAAGGTAAGGTAACTCGCACACATCTTCAATTTATGCATCTGCGAAACGGTCTCTCCTCAGATGATGCATACCACAGTTGCGAATATAATTTAAAAAAACCTGATAGAAATATCAAGAAAATATACACCTGAATCTGTATTGGCCATATTTTCAATGGTCTTTAAAATGCATTATTAGCGACTCTCAGAGGACCGTTTAATTAATTTCGCATTTTATATTCTCTTGAGGCTAATAATTATATATGAGAACTTGGTGATTCCCTACTTTACATCATAGATTTCTGCGAGTCCTAATGCTCCTCGAGGGGCAGTGGTGCAGCAGTTAAGTGACGCGCATTGCCCCGGCAAGTGACTTATTCAACCAAAGCCACCAGTGGGGCTCGTTTGAAACAGGTTGCTCTTCCCGAACTCCTGGCTCTCCGGCTGGTGGCAACCTGCTAATAGGACTCCGAGCAAACTGCCCACCCTGGCAGGTGGCAGTTAAATAATTATTCGTCCGGAGAAGTTGCTCGAGTAGATCAAATTGAGACTAAATTTTTTTATATCCGAAGTGAGCACGCATTATGGCAATGTTCCCGCGTGTGACGGCGGCTACCTTTACCCCTTGAAGGCACTGTTCTAATACTATGGCGCAAATAATTCATCAGCGCTTCTCGAAGTTTAGCTACATCCATCTCATTACTTCTGCCCAATAAGTATTCAGCAATTATCTTCGCGCTAAATTATTGCTATTAGATAAAAACTATATATCACACCAATTTTTCTGAACTGAGTAAATATATTTTTAAACGTCACAAAAACATTTTGTCATCAAAGTCATAAAATAATAATTTCTAAAGTGAATCTTTATTGTTTTCGCTGTGAAGCAACGCCTTTAAGAAATTGATATCTCACCCATCGTAAACAAACAGCATCACTGGCTTTCGATCATCAATGAAAGAAGTTGACGGGGGCGTAACACGTGGCAGCACCCTAAATACTTCAGGTGAAGCGAAATAAAGAGAAAGTAAAGAAACAGCAAGGAGCATATGTGTGGGGGTGTAACTGTGAAGGTATTCGGCGTGAACATTCCGAAGCAAACAATTTTTTCCAGTGAACTCCCTAGCTCTAGAAACCAGAACGCGCGATGTGATCACTAAGAAGCTCAGCATGATGCCGAAAGAGGAAACCAATGAGAAGCTCACAGTTGTTAGCAAGCGTGCTAGCCTTAGACACGGTGCAGCTGCCCGACAACTGTCGCCAGTTGGCCGGAAATTTCCCCGGGCCTGAGTAACGCTGCTCATGCGGGCGTGAACGTTCCCGCTCGCCTCCGCTCTCCTGCGCGTGTGCTCGAGTGCAGCGAATGAGACGCACGAAAAAGGACTTCACGACTGCAAGAACTCGGGCTTGCAGTGAACATAGTTCATGTTGGAAAAGGGCAATGTGCGTAAACTTTGCGCACGGACTTTCGGCGTGTGGTTGAGAAGTCGCGTATTTCTGTTTGCTTTCAGATCGGCTGGGCAAAAGAGGCCAGCAGTGGTGGGGCGTGCAAGGCCGCTATAGGGAGCGCAAGGCGTTTGCAGCGCGCGCGCCGAAAAAAGAATGAGAAAAAGAACATTCCTGAACTTCTCCGAATTCACGCGCGGCTGTAACCGCATCCCCGCTCAGAGGCCAGAACCTCCGGCACACGCGACTCTGGCGAAGCAGGCGCTTGCGGGCATATGTTCCAGGTGATTGCAGCCCTCTCGAGAAGAAAGGGGAGGGAGATACACCTTAACGTGTGCTGCGACGCCTCCTTTCTCTCTCAGCGCCCTCGCTTTCTACTGGAAATTTCGATCTAGATTATATAATATCATACGTTATTTTTTTAATTTATGCGATAGTTCCTGCTCATTCAATCGTAAATGTCAGTGAATATCTGCATCTATCGCGCCGTCTAAGAGAAAGTAGTAATATCAGCTGTCCTCGTAGGCCCGAGTACAGACGACGTAACGGCCTACATGCATCCTTGAAGTTACTGGAACACTTCAGTATGGTGATGCGGTCGGAGAAAGCAGTGTAGTGAGCTTAATTTTAATCGCTTTTTGGACAGTACAGCGCTTGCTCGGAACTAAAACTTTGTAAATACAACGACCATCTCTTGTACAGTTTCTTGCACGCAAGCTGGAAACTGTTGAATAAAAAAACTATGGTTTTAAGGCTAATCCGCACCACTGCAGTCGTAACACCTGTTTGCCTAAGAATTTCAGTCTAGGAAAGAAGCCTTGCGGAATGGACTCAGAGTTCAAAGTTTCGCTCTAAATACACGCAACTTCTGCGTTTTCGCCAACAGAAGCGAGCAAGTAATATGTACTTGTACAATATCTTTAATAGCATAAATATTTGCAATTAAACATCTCTATGCAAATCTAGAAGGAAACAAACAATCTTATCATCGTCAGAAGCACTGTTGTGATCATAGCTGCGCACCAGCACGTTTAACTTTTCGTGGAATGTCTAGAACAAGGAGAGAATGATAAAAGAGCTCAAATGTAAAGCCCAAAAAAAGTGCGCGAGCTCTGTGAAACCACGCAAGGCTTTCTATTTTTGCCCCACAGTGAAAACCTATTCTCTTCGTTCCAGCAGCTTGCCGCATCCCTTCGGTACTCGTATATGTCCTGTAATTAAGTACTTCCTACACTGCGACGGCGAAGAGTAGAGTGCCGAGGCGGTCGACTGCCGCCGCACCCTTCATCTAGCTCAAAATCCAGGATGCCAGGAGCGCTGCAAATACGACGAGTGCTTATTGTAACCTCCGTCATATAGGGGCAATTTTAATATCTCGAAAAGATTGTTAGCAAAATAGGTCTCTTTAAGCATAATATCCGTCCACTGGAACACAGAGGGTAGGCGTTGTGGAGTACAATGACAGCTTACAAAGTCAATATCAATCTGCAGAGGACGCCGCGGACTTTAAATTTGGCATTATCTGTATTCAGAACTATCTTTGCCACAGTTATAATGAAGTAGCAATAGAAGTATACAAACGACTTCTGCATCAAAAGCCTTCACGTTTTCGCATTGCCATAATCAGTGTCGCTGCATAATATAATTGTGGTTAAGACACTTCTGTCGCCTGTTTAAGGGTTTTCATTTATTTGCCGCTAGGCTGCGTCTCCATTCGTAACCACGCAGAGCTACAATACATATCCAGAAGCTAGGTTCATTCTTGTTGCTCTGCACTAGTATTTTTAATTAGCTTTTACGCGTGCGTTTAGGCCTGCGGTTCTGAGTTTCCGCTTGTTTTGCACTTTACAGTATAATATTGGCCGCAGGATCGAACAGAGTCGCTATGTAGCCAACCTTTCAGAGGAAAGGTTTAATTCGAGATACATGAGAGAGGCCTTTGCCCTGCAGTGGGCGTTGTCAGGGTGATGACGTGTAATTGACGGGTGTATAAAGCATATAAATGAGTAGGTGAGCAATTTAATACACAAATGCATCGGGATTGTCAGGTTAATTATATTGTAGCAAAAAGGCTCACATATTTCGTCAAAGTTATAATTGCTGGCTACTACCTGCCAACGCCCAGCTTGCAGCGTAGCTCGCATATATTTTCTCACTCTTCAATTTCATCAGTTTAGCCTGGGCCGCAACACTCCCAAAAACACTGCCAAAGCTTTATCTCTCAAAACAAAATTTTTTCGAGAATTATTGAAAGTGTAGCTGAAGCAAACCACGAGAACGTACTCCTTTTAAGCAGCAGAATTCCCTGAAAACCAAAATATATGACTGAGTTATTTCAAGCGCTTAAACTGGGAATTACAAACACTATCGTTTAGGACACAAGAATAAACGTGCTGAACACAAGATATATTGCCATGACGACAGTAAAACTTAATATATCATTACGGCTACGAAACACTACGGAAAATATTACTGCGATTCCTAAACAATCGGTACGAAATTAACATTGTTCTTTAAATTATCGCATATCAAGAATAAATCGCTATTTTGGTTTTCTTGATAGACCTTTCCACTCACTGTTTTGTTCGCTTAGAACTGTGTAAAAATGAGTATGTGAATGTTGATATTTGTATTTAGTGTGTAGGCTATTAAATTTTGTGCCATACAAATATGCATGTAATTGTCTTCTGTAACCTTAGTTTAGAACATCTCTATTACCTTTGCTTGTAGCGACTGCTTTTCCTCCAAAGATCATGTTCACGGCGTATTCAAGGTGTCAAGTGATATCTTTTTTAGTTCCACGCTGCCATCATTCATTAAACATTTAAATATTGTTATTACACCTTTACTACTCTAACATAGGGAAATTCTTGTTCCTAGACGTAGACTTCCACAGCAGGCACGCCTTTTATTTCGTCTTCAAAGCAGTCTCAGGTTTATTGTTGCTGCACTGTAACATTTCTGTCCGGTCAGCAAAAATGAATGAATGAATGAGTTGTTTATTTAGAGAGGGAGGCTCAGGGCCGTTTGTTGGGGAAATGGGTGGTCAGCAAAAATAAAACAAAAATTGCATGCCGGATGGTTTGAACAAAATTAAAATAAAAATTGGTTTTGTAGGAAAGGAAATGACGCAGTAACTTTCCCGCATATCTCGGTGAACTCCCTAACTGCGCCGCAAAAGAAGGGACGAAGCAGGCAGTGAAAGAAGAAAGGAAGAAAGTGGTGCCCTAATGTAGGCCTCCGGAACAATTCTGACCACGTGGGGAACTTTAACGTGCACTGACATCGGACAACACACGTGAGCCTTTTGCTCCTCGCCTCCATTAAAACGCTGCCGCCGCGGTCTGGTTCAAAGCCGGGTACTCCGGCTCAGTAGACCAACGTCTCAACCACTGAGCGTCTTAACCTCTAGAATGCAACTAACCTATTACTAAAGAAGTGTTCCTCTTTATTTTCTTTTGGGAGCGTTTTTATTCACGAATGATTAAAACTACACACTGGTAATATTTTTAAACTTTTAAATAAAAACAGTCACATAACAACTGCTGCCAAATAAGGCCAATAAAATTTCGAGCAGAATAACACTTCCTGATGAGAGAATTTTATTGCTTTCAAGGTTTTTCTTTCTCACGTTTGCCGGGCTCATTAGATAACATTGATTAAATACATACATGCTGCACCTATAAATAATATATCTACACAATGCAAAAAATTCTAAGCGAATGCAACATGGATAGTGGTTTCTTATTCAAATCAACTCAACAGAAATTTGCGTATGTGCACGCATAGAATGCTTCCAGTTTTACGCCACACTGCAGTACAGAGTCGATCGAACTTGTGTAGGGTGCTCGAGCTCTGTACCCAAGAGCAAATGAAGTGAAATATTTTCGCAGCAGCTCTCATATGGAAAAGGCGCTGATTCCAGCTCGGTTTGCATGTCTATTTGACAGCTCTTCAACGCAAGCGTTGTAACTGAGAGCCAATACCTATCTGACAACTTCGCTTAATTTTCCCCGGACGGCACCTCCCGAGCGCTCTAGAGAAATGTGACAGAATGGGTAGACTCTAAGCTGTGCTCTGCGTACAAAACATGGGGTTTCGCGGGCGCCAAACACACGCTTTTCCGGTACACACCTTAATAAATGACCATACACTGGTGGGCATATGATGTGAGCTGGCACAGGCCAACATAAAAGCGCATAGTCCCGCTGAAGAGAGCCGAACGCATGTTGCCATTCTGAAGCCAAATGGAAAATAAGTGTTAGTAAAGCTTGGTGGGAAACTTTCTGGCCTTACAGTATTGACCTTGCCTTACTGATGCACGCTGCGTAACTGACACTGATGCGAATTTCTAATCTATAAGCAGCATATCAGCCTCCGTCCAGGTGAAAACAATCACTTGTTTGGTATCTTTGCGCAGGTTTCATTTCAAATCACAGTTAGTTTTTACTTCCCTTCATTTTGTCATGTGTCATTTTTCCCAGTAACACCGTGCACGTCCGTATTATGCATTTTATTTCAAGCTTATGACATTTTCTCTTGTTTCCTTTTTCCATACGAATGGAAAAAAGCCTGAGTTAGTAGATTGCGCTTAATCGTTCATCTAATCACTTAAAATCTGCGTTTGTCAGTTAAACCACCCGCACCTCGCATATGTACTGGCACAAAGAGTACAGTTGCATCAATTAATACAAAAATTGTGCTCTCTCGCCGCGGCCCTAACTTTGAGCTTTCTGTGTCTTTGGCATAGGCAACTCCCGCTCTTTTAGCAGAAAAACTTCAGGGAAATTTAAAACCGCATTGTAGAAACTTGGAAGAAAGGCAGAGATTACAAGCAAGATGAGCGCTCATTTAAATTTTTTTATTTTTGCAGCGGGTAAAATCTTTTGTTGGGAAAACCAGGGAACAAGCACAATCGCAATTTTCTTCTCACCATCAAATGGGCGTATTTTTGTGAATGATCTCATTGTAATCTCCACTAGTGTTTTTCAACTAGCAGAATTCTTTCTTTTTAATTTCGTTAGAAGGACTGTTCAGGTTTTCATCCAGTTTTATTTTGATCGCGTAAAATACTTGTATTATTTCTTTGAATTTCCTATTTTTCAATTTATTGATTATGCTTGTATTAATCAGTTGAGCCTAAGGTATGCGTAACGTTTGTGCATTCTAGCAAATTCCCGCATTTCGCTACTAAGTCAATAGAATGGATACAAATTTCCGAGTAAAGCAACCGTCTACGATTCTCTTCTCGACGCCTTGATGACGAAATTTCTGTAGCGTTCCTTGTCAGCGTTGGGGCCGTGCACAGCTCGGACCTGGTCCCTGACGGCGCTCGCAAGCTCGGATTTTTCTTCTGGGCTGACCATCTTGGCAATTGGAAGGACTGCAAGATAAGCCGCTGTGCAGGAGAGCAGAGAAAACATGACCTTTTACTGCTTGCGATTAAGGTTCAAAATTTTCAAGGAAGAAAGGCACTGTATAGCAGCCTTTTTCGCATCTCTTGTGCAACATGAGCTAATGGGTTAAACACTGGCTAAGTCGTTGACGTACGAAAATTGCTCTTCGTGCTTCAGTGCTTTTGGTCACGTGCGTAGGAATTGTTCGGAAAGAATGGTAAGACGTCATGTAGCACCGGACAGCTTACTTCACGAGGCGCTGCCTGCAAAACTTGGTACGAACAACTCAACCTTATTGCCTGCATCAGGCAGTTGGTCAGGTGGTAGGAAGGTTATCAGACAAGTGGGAGAGAAATGGTGCCTTGCACAGGCTCTGGAAGATACAATCAAGCCTGGCGCTTTTACTATCCATACAATCAATTCTCCAGAAGCTGCTGTTAACGTTCACCATGATAATTACAAGCCTTATTTCTGAAAGCCCATTCCTTCAGCTATGTGTTTTTCTAAAATTTTTCACATCTTGCAAAGAGGATATGCGGACTATTCGAGACGGGTAAGTTCTTACGAAGTGGCATATTATACGTTGTTGCGCGAATGTTTGAATGCGGTTCGTTACAGTTTTCTATACATTATAACAGAGTAATGCTGGCTATGTACTGTCATTTGCATACCCAGCATATCGTCCTCGTTCCACCCATGGATCACGGTGGACTGGGGAACTTCAAGTATACTTGGATGAAGGCCGGCCTCAAGGAGGATTCGTGACATGAAGCTCATCATCTCGCGGGTGTCCTTCATGTCTTGCGTGTCAGGAATGAACTTCAGCAGCACCTGGCAGAAAATGGGTTATACTGTTGCTAAGAGATAAATGGAGCACCGTAAATTATAACTAATAAGCTAAGGGTAGCGGTATAAAATAGAATAGTTACGAAAATGACAGCAGGTCAACCAAAAAGCCTGTTTTTCTATTGAGCACCGGAGCGGATGCAGAAGAACACGAGCAAGAGCTGACCTGTAGAAAGGGGAGGCTGTGACGGTACATGCAAAAAGAACGGCGGCTAGTGCAATCGACATTCCTTGCAAAATGCGTACCCCTCAATATTTGCGGTGCGTGTGACATAGCGCCGTTGACACCTGGCTGAAAAATGAGGAAGAAATACCAGACCGCAAAGTAGAAGCTGAACATCAAGCATAGTACACAATGAACGAGAATTCCTGCATTAAAACTTCAATGCTGTTCGTGTCCGTTATGCACAATGTTCGGGTTTATTAGAATTCTTAACTGGAGGATCACAGTAAAGTAATCCAAGGTGCCCCAGCAAACAAGACTTACTCAGCAACGGGCATGCTGGATACACTTCAAAAAAGAAATGAAGACACCACCATATATGCTGAACAATCGTGGTCATCAAGTGCCAGTGAAGAATTCGTCTAACGTCCGTGCAGAACTCTTAAAGACTCCGAGCTACACAAATATTATTCATAGTACCTGCTGCAGAGAGAAAGGTGTGTTTCTGATACATGTGGCACACAAATATGGCCACTCCCCTGTAATACTTTCATGAAATTTGAGGAGGTATGTTTTGTCTGAGTCCTCGCTTCAACGTGTGGTTTGGAAAGTGATACGCATGCGTTCAACGTGGTTAAAAATTTGACTATGTTGGCCTTATTTTTCAATTGCCTTCACTGAGGTAAACAAATGTTACTCTCTCCGTTAATGACTGAACTTTGGCTTCTAAATCGAACTTTCTAAAACCAGTGTCTGTGAGTTCTCACAATCTTTTTAATGGCTTATCAATTGTGATTAAAATGTTTACTAATTCTGGCCTTAGAGAGCAGGCAGCACAGCAAAAAATCACTGAACTTATTTATTGAGTACTAATACACAATTAAAAGCCTCAACGCTGGGACAAAGAAAATACATGGCTGAGCAGTACGGAGCCGCTATCACATTAATAGTAACATACAACAACCTTGAAATCAAGAGTTTGACGAAAACTCGTCTGGTCGTGTTGAATCATAAAACGTGACATTGAAGACGCCGACCTCAACAAAGAAAGGAACCCACAAAAGAAGTTTCCGCTCCCATACGGGTACCTTGTTCACAGAACTACTGTGTTGTTCACTGCTGTGAACAAGGCTCCCGTATGGGAGACGAAGCGTATTTTGTGTTTTCTTTTCTTTGTTGTGGTCCGCGTCTTCAATGTCCCGTTTTACTACAGCCGCCTATAAAGCCAAGCATAGTAAGTAATCGTTCGCGCATCTCCATCCCCTTCCTCTATATAGTGGCGGATTTGTAGGTTGTTTTTTTATTGTTATTGAGTAAACTTTTTGGCACCGGTATTGTTCTCACGAATTCCGTTTGCTACAAATCGAAATACGCTTCTTGTGCGACAATACTATAGCGAGGACGTGTCGCAAGAACGGCTCCAAACTGCGACCATTTTTAATGTGTGTTTGGTTTCCAACTTGTGCACCGCTCTCGTATGCGCATTGTCATTCTCTACATGCTTGACAGCGGAAAGCGAGTGTGCAGAGTAACACAATCATAGTGCGTTGGAATCTTCAAGTATAATATCTCCGCTCCTAGCCGCACTGGCCACGAATATTGCAAAATTTGGCGCACAGTTCAAAGTGGCGCGTTTTGACCAAGTGCGCCTAAAAGTACCACGTAGTGGGATTACCCACCGCGCTTGGAACGACAGCTACAAATCCGACGATGCAGCCGTTTGCGCGAAAAGCATGTGTTTGCATTTCTATGACGTCAAAAAGTGTACATTTCACATATCTGCATTGGACACGACAGAGAGGAGCCTATCCGAGCTCCCGTCCTCCTCCATATCTGTCTGCCGCATACATTGATTTGCGGGGCCGGGGATAGCTTTTTAGCGAAAGTTTAGTTCTCCTCTTTACTCGTCAAAATAAACTTATCCTCACAAAAATGTAGAGTTAGGCTTAGTTCCTTCGCCGATTATTGAGCGAATGCTGGTAAGGATTAAATGCGTCTGAGGCTGAGAAATTCGGTATTTCGCATGCATGCAACCAGTACGGTAACGCTGGCCCAAGCATATTTACCGGCATTTTGGGCACACAAAGAGCCAACCTGACCCAAAAGGAGCCACTTGGCCTTGTTTTTATATTTTGCTAACGTTTCGCTACATTTCATTGTGTTTCTTTTGGAGCATGTTTTGGCTGATTGGCTTTCGCCTGCTTGTTTGGAGCACGTTAGGTACTAAGCTTAGCATGTCTGTTTCGAACTTGTTTGGCCTCTCGGCTTCGCCGTTTATCAGCCAGAACGAAAGCTTGCGCTGCGGCCAGCTGGGATATGAAAATGCTTTCGATATTCCCGTCGCAATGAAGAAAATTTCCAGGGTGTACTTAAGTCTCATTAGGTGCAGTAAAGAGAAACCGTCCAATACGGCACCTATTTCGCCTCTCCCCCCCCCCCCCCCTTTCTTTCATTCGCGTCTTCATCTTTTCTCAGACGGCGCTGTTCTGAGTCTTTTGAAAGCTTCATGGCTGATTCCGACTTACGTTCTTAGTACTGCCTTCGCATAAGTTCTATATTGGCACCCGCCAGGCAACCACCGCGTAGGAGAAAGACGAACCACGCGGGCACCATGTGGAAGGTAGACGAAACTGAAGACCTGCGAAGTACGTTGGCTTGGCGGCCTGCTGCGGGTGTGACGTAACAATAGAGCACCTACTTGATCACTGCCCTCGGTTTGAGCCTGAGCGTGTCCTTCTTGATGCAACTTTCCGGCGCTTAGATCCTTGTCACTTACAGAGGCCAAGATTCTGGGTCCTTGGACTAAACCATCATTGCAGAGGACAGCAAAAAGGCCCTTCTCAAGTTCTTGAAGGCCAATGGATTGAGTTCAAGGTTATAAAATTTCAGACTTGGCCCGGTGTGCTCTGTTAGTAATGGCTACGGACACAAGGGAAAGTGATCTCCCGGAACTCTCTTCCTTCGTTCCTCTTCCCACGAGTAGGGTAGCATACTGGGCGTCGGCAAGTTAACGTCCCTGCATTTCTGTTCATCTTCCTTTCTCTCTCTCTTTCCATTTCCTGTAGTCCGCTCAGCCTTCACCTCTAAATAAACAAATTTCAAACGCAACAATATTTGAAAGAAGACGGCTGCATATGTCGCACTGGAGCCCCTGGATCTTCGCAGCCAGCGCTTAGGTGCTGTGCCAGCACTCCGGCCTGAAGTCACCGTCTTGCCAACCTAAAGGTTCAGACCCAATCTTCAGTTCAATCCAGATCTTGGACACATCAACGGGAACCCCACGTATTTACATATGAATATAAGGATGTCGTTGAGCACTGCATGACGCCTTATCAGCGACTCCGCAAGTATAACCGCTTGGTCCCGACTGTTCAGCTAAGTAGTGCCGTCTTCTTTCTTGCCGGCACCGCTCTTCTCTGGTGTGAGAACCATGACGACAATCTGAATACTTGGACACGGTTTTGGAATAAAATTACCGATTGCTTCAGTGGTATAGTGACCAAGAAGAAAAGAGCCGAAAAGACGCTTGCACAAAGAGCTCACGTCCTTAGAGAGACGTTCAGGATATACATCGAAGTGCAACGATTCTGCCGACTTGTCAGCAGTAACATGTCTCATAATTACAAAGTAGGCCATCTTTTAGAACGAATTGCCGGAGAAGTCTGCAGAATTTTGATCACAAAGAAAACATCGCCTTTGCTGCGGATATAACGCAACATTGTCGTGCCTTTGAAGCCATAAAGTCGCGGCGGATTTCTGCAAAAATTTTTCGGCTATCGAATGTCGCAAGTATAGACAGCGTCGCCTTTCCTTGATATAAGGATGTCACCTCAGTGGTTCGGCGGATCGTGTGTGAAGAGTTGACCACACAGATGGTGTCACTCACGACCACCCCTGCCACACGTGCTCCCTGCTTCGACCACATATGGAGCAGCCCTCTAGAGCAGCAACCGTTACGGCGCAGGAGATTGGTCTCTCTTTTCCGAACACCGACGTCAACTTACCGAGTACCTAACCGGTGACCTACCCGAGAACATGCCTTCGAAACACCTTGACCAGTACCTGCGGGGTATCCTCGGTCGACGCTTTCTGTTAAAGCTGCTGCCGAAGCGGACACATATCCCGCTATAGCCCGCGCCATTGATCTGGGCGTCCTTTTGAACGAAGCCCTTCGTGCTTCCGAGACGACCCACCGTGGCAGCCGCCTGGCCATCTTCGGAGCCGCCTTTTCCGACCGAGCTGAGTCTCCCGTCTCTGAGCGCAGCATTCGCCTCCACATCGACGCGGCCGTTCCCCGTCGCCGTTACAGACCGGCGCGACAGGGAAATTAGCTGGTGCGACCGATGGAAGAAAGGTCACTTAGCGGTCAACTTTGCCCTTAACGCTTCCCATTCTCATGCTGAGGAACTATGTGCCTCTGTCTGTAAACATTGTTAGAGCAGTTGATTTGGTATACAGTGGTGCTGCGGTGCTTTTGATAACATTTTCGTTTAAACATCGTCATGGGCCTAAAATATTTTTTTCGTGCGACCGAGCCACCACTTTTTTCAGTCTTATCGATGAAACTTTACTCCGTGTTGGCCTTTGCTGTGCCTCTGTATCACTGGGTAGTTATCGTTTTAGGATACGTTTTATTGGGTTAGAACGTTCTACGCATGATGAAATCCTAGGCGTTGAATTTTGCGCGAGTGTGGACATGCACTTGACATTGTAGCTGGCGAAATTTATTTGTGACAACACATGTCTGCGTTAGTCGAAGATACGCCCAAGAGTTCCGACGGCTTGCTTTTTCTCATGCAAGAGGAGGTCCTGCCAACTCCGACAGTAGGTTAGGTCCCCGTTAAATCTTCCGGCGTGCGATTGCGGCCTTGCCCCATAACAACTCAGCCGAATATACCAAGTATTTTGAACAAAAAGGTACTGATCCCACATGTGGTCATGGACGCACCGTACAGTTGCATGCACATGTGCCTCTTTAAACAGGCCTTAATAATACTGCGTGAAGAAAACAGCACAACAAGAAGAGGCACGAACAGGAACACACGGAGCGCAGGAACACACATGGCGCTTTGTGTGTTCCTGTTCGTGCATCTTCTAGTTTTCTTGTCTTCTTCGCGCAGTTTCATTATGACTGATTCGAAGAACCAACTAGTCCAACATCATGCCTTACTTTGGTCTTGAACCCTTCTGAACAACCAGTGCGCCTTCCGTCTGGCTCTAAACTCGTGAGATATGATGACTATGGCAACGGCACTCTCTCGTCCGTTTGCAATTGTCCCCGAAGAGCATCCGAGACGCCGGACTATTCTGCTCATTTGTGACTTATGATCAACAAACCGCTCCCATCTTCCGAGCAAGGCGCATTGCACGGCGTTATTCCGCTTCTTGCCCATGTGTTCGAATTTACCTATACCTGATCTTTTTCATCTTGGCCAGCTTCTCAAATGCATAACAAAATTAACACGGGGAATATCAGTATGTCAATCCCATTGGTCAGAAACCGTATCGAGTCTCTGCGCCCAAGCGCAAAATCATTCACGTTAAGGTCCAAAAGATGCTGCATGAAGGATTCATTCGGGAGTCTCCCACTCCGGGGTCTACGCCATTAATACAAGTAAAGAAGAAAGACAATTCATTGCATCTGTGCGTCAATTATCGTCCCTTGAATGTGGTCACAAAGAACGACGTGTACCCATTATCACACAATAATGACGCTCTGGGCTTTCATCAGTTTTCGTAATGTCTCTTGTCGTTTGATCAGCGATTTTGGTGCTGAAAAATACTGATTCATCCATCAGACCAAAAGAACACTCCCTTCATGATGCCGACGGCCTCTTCAAAACAAATGCAATGCCATTCAGCTTGAATATTACACTTCAGACATTCGAGTGTTTCATGGATACGGTTCAAAGTCGACTTAAATGGAATATACGCATGCGCTATCTGAATGATGTTTGCCGAGACAATTAAAGAGCAAAATACAAGCCGCTCTCATCTTCCGAGCAAGGCGCATTGCAGGGCGTTATCCCGTACTCAACTTCATCAGCAAGGCTTGACTCGTCTCCAATTTGAAGAAGTGCCAATTTGGAAAAGGGCGAACTCTCGTTCTTGCATACTTCGTGTATAAGGAGGAAATCCGGCCCATCCGCAGAAGCTTGTTTCAGTTCTGAATTTTGAAAAACCACATACCCTTAAAGGCATTTTGAGTTTCCTCGTCCTGTCTTCATATTTCCGCTGCTTTCTTCCTAGTTTTGCGCACTTTCACACACGCTCGGTTCTCCTTTGCATCCGAATGTGATGCATTTTTTCACCTGGTAAAATTTGCTCCGACTTCAGCACCCCTTCTGCGCTACTTTGATCCTACTGCTGCCACTGAGGTCCACACTGAGGCAATTGGTATCGGTCATGAACCAGTGCTCATCCAGACTCACAGTGGTGACGAACACGTTATTGCGTATCCCAGTCGTACATTAACAAAGTCTGAGAGCAACTACATTGTAACTGGATTGACTGCTTAGCTGTTGTGTTTGTTGTCCACAAGTTCCGCCCATGCCTGCGTGGACGTCCGTTTACGATCGTGACCGATCATCATTCCGTCTGGCGATCCGTCTGGTCGTCTGGTGCATTGGGCTATGCGCCTCTAGGAATACGGCTTTTCCCTCGCCTACAAAAGTGGTCGCGGCTATACGTATGCCGACAGCTTCTCGCGCCACCTACATCCAGCAGGTAGGAGGACTTCGACTGGTGTTTGGCTTCACTCTAACCACCGTTTCCAGATAGGGATGCGTTTCAGGGAGAGCAAAAGAACGACCTCGTATCGCAACCTTTTATTGTTGTGGCCTACACGAGAGCACCGTCTACGCCGTTCATCCTTGAAAACGAAATCCCGTGGAAGAACTATTCGATCGACGGTGCCCCTCTGCTTTTGGATGTGCCATAGAACATTCGTATTGATGTCCTGCACGCCTTGCACGACGTCATCCCGTTGGGCCATCATGGGTTTGCCCGTACACTGCAAAGACTTCGTAAACGCTTCTACTCGCTCGACATGTATAAGACCAAGCTGTCCCGAATGTCAACGTCTAAAGCCAAGCACAGTCCCGCCTGCTGGCCTTTACAGCCGGACAAGCCATCATCTGCGCCTTTTGAAAAAGTAAGCGCCGACCTGCTTGGCCCCATTCCCAAGTCTTCAGAATGCCACCGCTGGGTTATAGAGTGTGTCTACTATGACGAGACACGCGAAAACTGCAGCGCGCTTATAAGCTAAGCCAAGTGATGTGCCATCATTACTGCTGCAGTCCATTATCCTTCGTCATGGTGCTCCCTGTGTTATCATCAGCGACCGTGGCCGGAAGTTTACTGCTGACGTCATGTAAAAGCTACATAGGCTGTGTGGCTCTAACTACCGCCACACCACGCCCTACTATCCAAAGACCAACGGCCTTGGAGAGCGCACAAACCGCATCCTCAATAATATGCTGCCAATGTATGTGGCATCGTATCAACGGAACTGGCACGCTGTGCTACCATTCGTGTCCCTTTCATAATCGTTCGTGGACATTCGTGATCGCGAAGCATGAGGTCACCAAATATTCTCTTTTCTACCTCCTCTACGTCAGGAAGACGTGCGTTTCGGAACACCATCTTCCGTTCTCTTCCCCCAAGACATTTAAACCTACCAGATATTATGTCGCGCTCAAGACGATCGGTGGCTGGCCCACACGTTGCGGCTACATACGGGCCAGGATATTTTGTATGGATCTGGATGGTGATGCTCAAGCGTGGGTTCTTCCAGAAGTTTTTGTTCAGATGGTCTGGGCCTTTCGTCATGCGAGGCGATTGAGCGATGTAAACTACGTCATTGCGAAATGTACCACAAACGGTCGCCACACCCGCAAGACCCAAGTAGTCCATCGGCTTGTCTTAAGCGCTGCCGCCGTCAGCGTTCCTGTCTGACTCGAGGGCGAGATTTGTCTTCCACCGAGGAAACTGTCACGCGCCGCGCAACCACCACATTAGAACGCAGCACGAGGGAACCGTGTGCAAGGGGAAGCAGCTGAAGACGGGCGAAGGACGTTCGCTTGGTGGCCTGCTCTATTTCCTCTAGTCCGCGCAGCCTTCAGCTCTATATAAACCCATTCCGACCACAAAATTATTCAACCACCATAAATGCCGATATTGTGAGTGACACTGAATTGAGCAAAGCTAGCTTCTGGCATAACTCTACCGGACGTTCAGAATATGCGGGTAACACTATTTTTTATACCTATTTAGCCGTCATCCACATGTCGTGCAAGCAGGGGGTCTTAGAGCAAAGCCCCGAGGCTTTGGGAGCCCGCAGTTCTATCGACCGTGCCTGCAAATGGCGAGGTCTGCTAATTTGGCAGCATAGTAGCATCAGGCTGCGCCTGCATTGGTGGCTTAGTCATTAGGTGGATAAGGCGCCCGGCCGTTGGAGTCGGAGTATCGTGACAGTGTACCCGACCCCGGCGGCCGCGTTTCGACAGAGGCTGAAGGGGCCCGTGTGTTTTCTCCCTTTTCAGTCTACAGGAAAGGAGTGAGAGCAACCAGTTTGCTTTGAGGACGAGAATGACGCAGCAACTATGTCGCTTCTCAGACAGTACGTCAACCTCAAAGGCCTTAAACGTTTCGGCTGCCGTTGTACCGCTAAAATGGCTTATATAATCCTAATACACGTATCTGTGTAAAACTTTTACGGTCCTGCCAATTTTGTTTTCTGTGTGACTCCTTAACATTTCTGTTTCGACAGTTCATGTTTCACGCCGGTGTCTCTTCTTAAAACCCCGATATGGTCATAACAAGCATTTTGCACTTACCTCGGAATATTTAGCCCAGCGATCCATATTTGCTAGGCCCCTCCAGACGTCTGCAGTCTCGACAGACGCGCAGTACACAAGAAGGCATTCGCCGTTTGGCGTCAAGAGCTGGGCTATATTCCTGAGTGCTGCCGTGAGGTCCACAGCCCAGTTGAGACAAAAGAACGAGTAGATCCGATCAAAGCGACCGAACTCATGCAAGAAACCTGAAACGTCCGAACATATGTCCAGCTGGCGGAACTCAATTCTCTCGCCGGTCGAGTGACGTTGAGCGTACTCGATCATTTCCTGGGAACAGTCGATGCCGACGATCCTGCGACACGGCTGGCATCGGGGAAGGAGGACCTCACGTGTGAAGTCTCCCGGTCCGCAGCCCACATCGAGGAACTGCTGGGACGCGTCTGATACTTTCGAGAACGATGCCCAACTGCAATCGAGGATGGAAAGGCTATAATTCCATTGCGGTTTGTGGCTTGATGCATAGTCCTCAACAGGCAGATCCACTTTTTTGAGGCTTTTCTGAGATTCAGGAGGTATCTGGGCATCACCCACTTGGTCTACGGGCTCCCTCACGGGCATGGTCTCCACACAGATTAGCGTCCAGACACAACGACTGTGGCAGCAGGTCTGCAGCTCTCTGCACCCGAAAAGAGACGAGCATGGCCTAAAGGCGTGAACACACATGCGCGTACTTTCTTTGCACTTCAGAGAAAAGCAAATCTATGAGAAAGAGATTAGAGTTCCATCCTTTTTAGGTCGGTTAGATTGGGCTGTGAGCTAGTCACTTTGAAATTCAAGCTCGATCTGTCTTTAGTAATCAGGAAACCGGTTTCTGCCTATATTTTTCTGAGATGTTTGAAAGTTCCCCAATTCGCTCCTCCCCTCCTTGAATAAAAGAATAGATTTATGACTTCAAATGTCCTGCACTTTATAGGCCCTAAAATATTTCCGAAGCTGCCGTTTGTGAGGCAGTGTTTTCTTTAGCTTCCACCTTAGTCCTACAAAATAGTGAAAGCTGAAGTAGGTGCGCAGATACGGTAATTCTTTCGTTCGATGCGAGCGCAAAGGGATTCCCGTTAAGCAGTGTCTGCGGCTACCTTCATGATTACATAAGTGCAACTGATCGGTTACATTGCCAGCTGTATACATAATTTTCTCGCATGTTCAAAAATGCTCGATTCTGTTCCTGGTAATTCATATTTTTTTTTGTAAATTCATTTGGCTGTTTCAGTTTTGATATTTATTTAGTCTTCTGACGCAGAAGAAGAAGAAGAAGAAGAAGAAGAAAAAGAAGAAGAAGAAGAAGAAGAAGAAGAAGAAGAAGAAGAAGAAGAAGAAGAAGAAGAAGAAGAAGAAGAAGAAGAAGAAGAAGAAGAAGAAGAAGAAGAAGAAGAAGAAGAAGAAGAAGAAGAAGAAGAAGAAAGATACCTCATTGGGATTATCTACTGAACCTTGGCCAATCCCTCTGTGTGGGTATGTGCGATGTTTACTAAGGAGAAGAAGAAGATACAGTGAATGCAGCCTTCATTTGGACTTTATTCTTCGGCTCTACTAGCTGTCCAGACGAAATACCAAGCTCTTTCTAATGTAAACATTTATTCAAGTTTGGCCTCACAGAACCTGCGCTGCGCTTCCTGTACAAGCAGCTGATGTTGTTATGGGACACCAGAGAGCGGGTTAGAAGATAAGCACTCTTGAAACTGGCCGCATTTCACCTAGGCGTGAACCGGCACCATCATTAGACGGTGCTCGTGTCCTGAGGCAGATATATTTGTTCACTGCATTTTGATTCCTGTACACTTCATGGGCGTATACGCAACGCCTATTTTGAAATGTTCGCACAACTAACACTTTTGGCATATGGCGTCAGCCGCTAACGCAGCTGCCGGAAACAAGGCAGCAGCCGACCGTGTCGTCGCGAGATCGGCCACAAAGTTCTATCTTTGGAATCAGGTTAGAAGTAGTTGCATTCGATCTTATGCGTTTTTTCATGTCGCACATACTCAAGTTAGAAGTGGTTATTGTCAACAGCCTAGCCGCCGCGGCCAGTCCGGGGCAGACACGGCTCCCACTCTCCAGTTCATTTTGTGGTGCGCCAGCTGGGGTCAACAAATTCCAGAAAACTTCCGATTTTGAGCCACTCATTTGAATCTCTCGAACCCGGCTGTGTTTCCCTATTCTATGACGGCACTCCCTCACAAAATCAGACTATAGCTAATTAGCTCTCCGCACTATACGCGCACCCCTTTCTCATTTTCGCGCCCGTCATGCGGCTAGGATATCGTTATGCAAGGTTTGTTTCCTAATCCCTTCCACCCTCTTTTTTTCTTATAAATGTTGCACGCAACATTTTATTTTACTCCCTCGCCGCACTTTCAGTTTCTTGCAAAGCATTACATAACCCTCTCAAATTGTTCAGAATATATGCGCACTGGAAAATACCGCTACTATCCCCTGTTTGTAAAGGGCCTGTCAAACCAGCCCGACACGACAACGGGACGCCTACAAAACCAGTCTCCCGACCGTGCCGTCGCGAGTTCGGTCGCCGAGCTAAAACATTCACCACACACGAACAGGATTCCGCTAGAGTACTTTTGTTTACGTTCATAACAAGCTCTGGGGGGATAGATGAATGTCCATGTAGGTATCATTTCTGAGGATCGTTGGCCGATGCGAAGGTGCTGGTTGAAGTGATAACTACGATACAAGCAAATTGCATCCTATAGCCGCTTGCTGCTTCTGCCCAGAGCGGCTCACCTAGCGTCTGCTAGATCCGCTGCTGCAGGCGTCGTGGAAACCGAGCATAACATTATTTTATTATGGGACGGCTTGGCAGTAAAGGGGCGATTAGAGAAGTTCCTTTATTATGGCGGTGGCTAGTTCCGAAGCGCCCTGCGGCATCGATGTGAAACAAGCTAGGCTTAGCAACGACCTGGGCAGCCGGGAAGCGGCGCAGTTCGTCCCTCTGGCGCTCCCGCAGGCGGCGTATTTGCCGAAAGCACGGCGATTGCACACGCATGCTGTCATTGCTCGAATATACAGGCAGCCTTTCTGATAGCATACCTATTTGCCTTTTTTGGTGAAAACGTGAAGTAAACCGAGCCTGCTCGCCGGCGGGCCAGCCTGGACCCCGTCCGCCGGCGTAATAAAAATAACCTTAAGATTCTTTTTGACGTAAGTCATAAACACTGATACAGAGAAATGTGATAGATGTACAGTTTCTGAGGATCTTTGATCAACACCGAGTTGCTGGTAAAAGCAACAACTTTGATACGATCAAAATTTCTCGCCAGAATCGCCTCGCAAGCTGCCGCTGGCCCGCCGTTGCGGTCCGGCTCGCCTGGCGCCCGCAGCGGTCCGCTATCTCCGAAGCCGATAGCGTGGCGGAAATTTAGCATAATTTTTATTTCTGGTGAGCTTACATTATTAACAGCAAAGCGATATTAGCAGTGCACCTTTCCGCTGCGCCTTGGATGCGACAACCAGGGCAAACAGGCAGGAGCGCAGTTCGTCGCCAAGCGCGACCGCGGGCGGCGCCGTTGCCGAAAAGTCACTACTAGCGCAAGCATGCTTTGTCGCTGCTCGAGTGAAGCTGGCAGACTTTCTGATAATATGACTTCTTTGTCTTTTCTGGTGTGAACTTCAACACCAGGCCAAGCAGTAATCAGACCGCTGCGGGTGGCAAAGCGTACGCTTTGAGCTCGAGTGCATGAGTCGAGCGGCGCAGCGATGCTTGCTGCTCCGTGTGTCCCTGCTTGCAGTGGGGCTGCAATTCGCAAGCAGTGACCGGTGCAGCGCGGGGCGACTTTTCGCACATGGGTCGCCTGCTTTACTTGTGTCGCAAGTGTCACACTGCGGACTGCTTCTTATCAGCAGTTCTGAAGCCGCCGATTTTTATTGGTCTTTCATTACATATAATGGAGGAGATAAGGCAAAAAGCTGCGTACGCAGCTTGACTAAGACCTTATCCCCTCAAAGGCAAAACAGTAGTGAACACAGACCGAACACCGAACAGAAACTAGTAACAAAGAATAATGAAGACAATAGTTACAAATGTACAATGGATTCAAGTATCTGCGCAAAAGAAAAACAAATTTCGGTTAGGAGCAAACACAAAATGCAGTGATGAAGAAATTATGGGTACGGAAGGAGCATGAGTAGCACAGCATATTATGACGTGAAGCAATGAAGGCACATAAAAATGTCTAGCACATCATTTGACATAGGAAAACAAAGGAAAAACACGGTTAGGTTCTTACTCGCTGAGCATTAAAAATAGCGATAAGGACACAAAAGTATGGTACAGCTGCGCATTGCTTAAGATATAAAACTAATAAGGACATTACAAAAATAGTGTCGTGAATTATCATGAAGGAAAAAAAAGTTGTTTTAAATGTTTGAGGTGAATGTTAAGAATGTCTATATTTTCTTGAAGAAAATTGTTGAGAAGAGTTGGTATCTGATATTTTAGAGATTGTGTTGCATAATTAGTTCGATAATGCTCTACTTTCCAGTATAAGGGATTTCGCGTATTATAACCCGATGGCTCTTTGATTTCCAACTCACCAAGGTTAATAAGATAATTATTGTGCTGTAGTTTGCCACGAATCAAACATTTACAAAGCTGGTGTCTATGTATATCATTAACGCTTAGCAAATTCAGGTTATGGAGCAAGGGTGCAATCGGATGATCATAGGCAGACCGGGTCATAACACGGATTGCCTTATTTTGGAGCCGGGACAGTTTTAACTTGTTGCTTAGTGTGGTAGTACCACATACAAGAATGCAATAATTTATGTGCGACATGAACAGAGAATTGTATAGGATTAATGCTATTTTCTGAGGAAGGTAGTCTCTATGGCGATGAAAAATACCTACCATGTTTCCTAACTTGGAACCTATGTGGTTCACATGGGGCCACATGGGGCCACATGGGGCCACATTCGCTCTGTTCTCCTTGACGTCGGGTATAGGAGTATCTTTTCATTCCGGAGGTTCCTAGTTTCTTATGCGCGATGTGGGGAATTTTCTTCTTTTTATTATTTTACCCTTAAATAATGTCACCCGTCTTGTTTACCCGCGAGCGGCTGGATTTATTTTTCGAGCTATGCCTTTCTGACCCTAAAAATAAGTGCCGCTCAGTTCTGGGCTGCTCTCAATCTATGTTGATAATCACGATTGTTGAGGAGTTTGTTTTACTATGCTGGGATTTATTTAAAAGAGTTAAGAATGAAGCGTCCCGGCCCATGAATTTCGCATAGCAGGAAATGACAAAAAAAGCGAGAACGAGAATGGGCTATGTCGGCGGGAGCTCTCGCTCGTTGTCTTGCTAGTGTGACCTGGGAGTTGGCAGACCACCGGCCAACTGGCGTCTTGTGGGAGAGCTGGCGCCGACGCTGACACTCGGCCGACTGTTTTAAAAGGCGCAGTGCGACATAGAGCGAGACATCTCGAAGACATGGTTTTAGCAGACCGAATCTGCTGACTGTTGGCCTAGTGTGACAGGCCGTTAAGCGAACCCCACCTCCACCTCTTAGAACTAAGCATTTTCAGGTACAAATACTGTCTACGCACCATAATACTGGTGCCTTTTACTTCATAAAATACACTATTATTATGTTAACATTTAAGCTGGTTAGCTGAATTCGGGCTAATAGATGTTTTGGCGATTACGTTGAGCACCGTTCACTTAAAGATTTTCCTGCTCATAGTTATCACCCATTTTATTTTTCCAAAATTTCGAAGCTCCTTTTTCTCATGAATCTCGGCCTCAACAAAAATGGGGCATTTCGCACGGGATTGAAACACAAAGCCGCTGATACGCTCTCACAGCAAATTGTATTTCGACACGTCACTCCGAAGCCTGTTTTCGCGTCACCATCTTTTCCGTTCAGCCAGCGGTGGTCTCCTCCGCTCGCTGGCAAAGTCATGGTGCAAGAGATCACAAGGAACAGGTGTGTCACAAACTGAACCTCGTTATTAAGCCTCAATGTGCCTACGAGGTGGCAACGTGATTTTTTTTAAATGGCGTGCATAACGCCCAGATTGCGGTGATCCCCAAAGCCGAGGCTAATATCGTTTCCAGTTGTGCACAAACTGCTAAGGCTAATATGAACGGCAGCCTCGAAGCCCTATTTGCGAAGAGCGGGCTAAGTGTAACAGCCGATAGAAAATAATTAACAGCCTGTTTACGTGCCAGTTTCCTGATGTACCTCATCATTGGAAATACTGGGTGCAAAAAATCAGTCGGTAGACAGAATTAGTATTGAGAAGTCAAAGAGACATTGACTGAAATGCCCTAGATTTTTTATATTAAGGAATGCGTTAAGCTGGTATTGGTGACTTGAGAGGACTTGCAAAATGCGAGTGCTTATTCCTTAATCTATAAGGGTTTCACTCCCGTGGTTGTGATCTGCGGTCGCTCCTTTGACGGGACAGATGACATTTCCTATCTTTTAACAATCGAAAAGAAAGAGCCGCCACATAGGCTTGAAATAATATTCGCCTCTACTGTCGCAAGTTTTCGTGAGAAATGCTGTCAAACATCTGTGTTCAAAGTACACACAGTTTTTACTGAGGCTAACTACATGCTTGAAATGCTATGGCGCATCCATTCGGCAAGACCTTAGAAGTTCCGTACGGCGTGTCATAGGTCCAGTGAAAGAGAGAGAGAGAATGAAAAGGAAACGCAGGGAGGTTAACCAGATGTGAGTCTCCGGTTTGTTACCCTACACTGGGGATGGGGGATAGGGGTTAGAAAGATGACAGAGAGGAAAACGAAAAAAAAGGAACCTGCACAGATGGAGACACACACACACAATGCGTTCCAGTTAAAGTCTTTCACACAGGTCGGTAAATTGTAAGAAGCGCAAAAGCGCTTGCACGGCCTTCTGCTGCGACGGTAGGTCCTTTCGAAGTTGTAGCATTCTTTTTTCGGATAGCGGTTGGCCGTCCAGTTGGTCAAGTTCGTGGCTAAGGCATGCCGTCTGTGGACTGTACTGCGGGCAGGAGCACAATATATGGCCAATTGATTCTTCATGGCCGCAGTGATCACAGGTTGGGGTGTCGGTCATCCCTATGCGGAAGGCATAGGCTTTAGTAAAGGCAACACCCAACCAAAATCGATATAAAAGCGTGGCGTCTCTGCGGCGAAGCTGTGATGGCGCTCGAAGACTTAATGTTGGATCAAGTGAGTACAGTCGCGTATTTCTTAAATGTGGCTCATTCCATTGCGACTCGGTGCACTGCCGAGCAACTAGGCGGAGCTTCCGTGCGGCGTCAGTTCTAGAAAGAGGAATTGGGACGTGGCGCTCCTCAGTATGGGCTGAGCGGGCAGCGTGATCCGCCCGTTCATTGCCGATGATCCCACAGTGACTTGGAAGCCACTGGAACGTTATTTCAGGGCCGGCATCACTTATATGGTGTAACGTCTCTGTAATATAGAAGATTAGTTGTTCGTGGGGCCCGCGTCGTAGAGGTGACAGTAGAGACTGCAGTGCCGCCTTCGGATCGCAGAATATTGTCCATTTGTGTGGCGGTTCATCACCAATGCGATGAAGGGCAGTTAAGAGCGCTGCGAGCTCTGCTGCCGTCGATTTTGTCGCGTGGGTCGTCTTAAATTTGATTGTTGTAGCTTTCGCTGGAATGACGATTGCCGCCGCGGAGCTGCTTGGAAGGACAGATCTATCAGTGTAAATATGCGTTGAGTCACGGTAGTTCTCGTACAAATGTAGTAGCGTGAGCTGTCTAAGGGCTGATGATGACAGATCAGCTTTTTTCGAGATACCAGGTATTACGAGTTTGATTTTTGGTTGAACGAGGCACCATGGAGGGATCGAACGTCTCGCAGCCGGAGTGAAACAAGCTGGCAGTGATTCATCATATGCTGTTATCGTTTGGCTGAAAGATGTGTGTGGCCTGTCCGCTGGTAGAGAGGCTAAATGGTGAGGAGGAGTCCTGGCTAGATGCCTTATATGGGTCCTGAGTACTTCAATTTCAATGTGGGTCTTGAAAAGGTGGTCTCTAGCGATTGCTATCGTAGCCACTTTTGAAGCACTCTGAGGCAGGCCTAGACAGATCCGGAGCACTTGACCCTGGAGACTTTGTATTGTGCGTAGATTCGTTTTGCCTGTGTTGTTTATTGCTGGCAAGCTGTATCGCAGAAATCCTAGAAAAAGCACCCTGTACAGTTGTAACATGGCACTAGGCAACATTCCCCAGGTCTTGCCAGCGAAAAACTTGATCAGGTGGCAGATGCCTGTCAACCGTTTTTTCACGTATGATATGTGTGGGCTCCATGACAAGTCCCTGTCTATTATGATACCTAGAAACTTGTACGATCGGACCCGTCGTATTATTTGGCCATTTAGCATTACACTGTAGTTTGCATTGGGTTTGCGCGTAAATGGCACTAGTGCGCATTTCTCGGAGGAAATTTCCAGGCCTCGATTACGGAGGTAGATAACAGTTTGTGTGGCGGCTCTCTGAATTCTCGCTCGCAACTGTAGGTGTGTTACTGCAGATGTCCATACGCAGATGTCATCCGCGTACATTGATAGCCTGACTGTGGTTGGCACGTGCTCAAGGAGAGCAATTGGTGTTAGATTAAATAACACGGGGCTAAGTACACCGCCCTGGGGCACGCCGCGGTAGCTATAGTGAAGAGAATTATGGCCTTCCTTGGTGCTTACAAAGAAGGATCGCATGGATAGATAGCTCCGTATCCATTGAAACATCCGACCACCCACTCCTACCTCTGCGAGAGCAGAGAGGATGGCTTCATGCGTAACGTTGTCATACGCCCCTTTAACGTCGAGGAATAAGGATGCGCAGAGACGCTTACGGCATTTCTCATGTTGAATGTAGGTCACCAAGTCGACGACGTTATCGATCGATGATCGACCGCGTCGGAAGCCCGCTATGGCATCTGGGTAGGTGTTGTGGTACTCCAAATACCACTCCAGGCGTCCTAGGACCATCCTCTCCATTACTTTGCCCACACAGCTCGCCAAAGCGATCGGGCGATATGATGAGAGCTCCAACGGCGACTTGCCAGGCTTGAGCAGTGGAACAAGGCGACTTGTCTTCCAGGTTGTTGGTAGCGTGCCGTTTCTCCAAGATTCATTGTACACCTCAAGAAGAACTCCTCTCGCTCGCTCCCCCACGTGACACAGAGCTCGGTAGGAAATTCCGTCAGGTCCTGGCGCTGATGTGCGGCTACACAAAGCTAATGCTGCCTTAAGTTCGTGGATCGAGAATGGTAGATCCAACCGGAAATCACGTGGTGGCGGGCAGCTGCTCGAAGGCGATGGAATGTTGGTAGCTGTGAGTTGGCCGGGTAATCTGGCGCAGAAATCCTCTGCCACGCCAATCTCAGTTCTCATTTCAGAAAAGGCAAGTGCCTTGAATGGGAATCGCTGTACAGGAAGTGTCCGCAGCCCGCGCACCGTTCTCCATAGTTGCGATAAAGGCTTGCGTGGATCTAGCGACTCACAGAAGGCAGCCCAACGTTGCGATTCGAGCTTGTCTAACCGGCGCTGTATCTTCTTTTGCGTGCGCCTGGCGGTCCGTAGATCGTCCATTGTTTTCGTACGTCGGTACCTTCGTTCAGCACGTCGTCGGATTGCTTGTAGTCGTTCTAGTTCCACATCAAAATGATTAAGTTTCGAGGAGCATGTTAGAGTACACATAGTGTCTTGCACCACGCTCTTGATTGCCTCTTCCAAGTCGAAAGATGAATTGGCGTCGCAGTGTTCTTCCATAATAGACTGAAATTTAGGCCAGTCCACTCTTTGGATCGTATCCTGTGTTTTGGAAGCGGTCAATCCTCTGATCGTGACGTACGTGGGGATATGGTCGCTTCCGTGCGTTTTTATGTCCGCAAACCACCCTGCACGTCTGACTAGGCTGCGTGAGACGAATGCCAAGTCCAGACAGCTGCTGTACGTGGAGCCACGTAAGAACGTAGGACTTCCATCATGCGGCAGCCAAAGTTCATTACTGGAGGCGAAAGATACCAGAGCTCTGCCTCTAGCGTAAATGATCCGACTTCCCCAGAGTGTATGATGGGCGTTGAAATCTCCAATGATGACCCAGGGATTGGAAGTTGAGGAAAGGATGTCTCGTAGTCTTTTGTAATCAAATCGACTTGACGGAGATAGGTAGGCGCCTACAAAAGTAAAGGCCAGATTCTTTTTCCTTACGTTTAGGCATATATATATTGATTACTGTCATTAGGTGGTACGGGCTGATGAGTGTAGGTGAGGTCACGGCGAATAAACACCAAAACCTTACTGTTTTCATAAACAGCTGACGACATAAATGATTCATATCCAGAAAGCCTGATTTTGTTCGATAACTTCGGCTCGCAAATGACGATAATGGGAAACATATTGGCGTACACGAACCGACGGAAATCTGAAAGGCGCGCTTTGAGTCCGCGGGCATTCCACTGAAAAATAGCTGCTTGTCGGACCTCTTCCCTAAAAGACCAAGGCTGTGAAGCCATGATCTACTCAAGGGTTGCAAGCAACGGACTCAGAGCGTCCAGTACTTGAAGCGCACTTCTGGCAGACGGTGTGTGCATGTTGCTTAGCAGCAAGCGAATGGCATTCATTAAAGGCCTAATAAGTGCTATCACTTGCTCATCTGTATTCCTCGACTCCTCGGATACAGCACCTTGCTGTACTGTGGGCGGCTTCTTCTGCGGCTCTTCTGGCGGTCGTGTACGCGGAAGTGGCGGCCATTCCTTTGTGGAAAGAGATCTGGCAGTTTTCTCCCTTCCAACATCGGTGTACGGAGTGCTGGAAACGTCCGCTGATGATGATGCTTGACGAGGTGACTTTTCCTGAAAGCTTGATGTTTCCCGCCGTGAAGACCTTCGTCAGTGACGTCGTCTTCGCCGTACTTTCACAGCGGCCTCTTTGTGGGTAGAGTTGTCTCTCACCATTTGTTTAAGAATGGTGATCTCTTTCTTGATCTGGGGACAGTCTTTGGAAGAGGCGCAGTGATCACCTTGACAGTTAGGACACTTCAACGTGGTTGCGCTGCAGTTGTCTTCTGAGTGGGGTTCGGCACATCGAGGGCACACGGCCAAATTTCTGCAAACACCCTTCACATGTCCAATCTTCTGACAATTGAAGCATTGCATAGGTCTTGGAATAAATGGTCGAACCTGGTGGCGAAAGTGGCCGACCTTCACGTAGGGTGGAAGGCAGTCGCCTTTGAAGGTTATCCTCACACAACGTGAGTTGCCGAGGCGACCAACATGCACGATCACGTTGTGTTCGCTTGCTGGTTTTAAGAGAATTGGTAGGTCTGCATTAGATATTTCATTGTCACTGTCATAGATGACTCCTGTTATTGTGGCACCATTCGTTGGCACGATGGATCGGACCTTGATGTTTCCCAGCTGCGTTACATGTTGAAGTATGGTCCGTGCGCTCGGGTTCATCACATCGATCGCCAGGATGTTTCGCCTAGTGTTTATCCTAACATCCTTGATCTCATTTGGCACGGTGTTTTCTGGATACACGGAGAGTGCTTGCCTGTTGAGGACGCGCAGGTTGTCGGTAGCGTTCTGTGGCACAAACAGGATGGAGTGAGGCCATCGCTGAGGAGCTGTTTTCACAGTGTCCGAGCTGGACGCCGAAGATGAGTTGATAATTCTTCGTTTGGCTTTGTGGCACTGGACAAGTCGAAAGCTATCTTCCGAGGACTCGTCACCTGATGCGCAGTACAGCTCTGTGTCCTCGCTGCCACTCGACGTATTTCCTCGCTTCCGCGAACCGATGTCCGCGGGTGAACGGGAACCGGGAGGATCCTCGGGGTGTTGTACATCCATCACCGCGATGGAGGGGGCGGTAGACCCCACAGGTGCAGTAAGAAGTCCAGAAAAACACAGAGACGGGCGAGACGTGTTCCGCAAGAGAAGCACTTTGTCTTCTTCCACCAGGGTCCAGTGAAAATTACTGGAATAAGTGCCGACAAAAGAAGGAGTTTATGGTAGCGCTGTATTTATGAGAAAAGCTACAACCGACATGTCTTTATCACTTTATTTATTTTTTCTGTAAACTAATGCTCTCGATTCCCTGTGTCAGTACCATGAACCAGCAGGGAGACATGTAACACGGTTGCGATATCACGGGTACCTTTCTTTTGAGATTGCTAAGTATGAGCGAAGAATAAAAGTGGACTGAATGAAAAAATTCGGTACAAAAGTGTACAATAAATAATGATATTAAGCCACTACAAAGTTACATTTCTGTTGGTTATCAGTTTGAATATCCTTACACTTCAGAACATGAAGCGTCTTGCTCCTCAGCAGTACTATGTATTGTATGATGCGATTGGCCGAGCAGCAAGACCGATATCAACCGCCATTAAGGTCTGCACCCTTTTATTTAATGGAAGCGTGCTTTGTAAAGGAAGTACGAAAAACTGGATGTTGTTCATTCCTTATTAAGTGCAATCCTTGGCGAAGACCCACAATGAAGACACCTCGAGAGATTAGCTGCTTGTCATTTCTGGTGCTAGAGTCTGCATTGCGTCATCTTTAAAAAAATACATACACAGTACATTTCAGAAGACACGATACTTCCAAGAACGCTATAAAAAAGGCCTCCCATCAGGTGTTCTGTTTATTGGATACCTTCGATGACACGCAAGAAACAACATTTCTGTCTCAGTGTACCTCTCACAAACTATTCGATCCCAAGATGAGAACTTCGAGACGCACTTTGCGACAATTCTTTAGTCTTCTTTTACCGGACCGCCTAAGCCTTCGCTACACCTCCCAGCGCGGACCTTTATGGTCAACACAATACGCCAGACTCCCTGTATTTATAAAACATCCTCGGAGTTGTAGAAAAGGTATTCTTATCCGCCATACTATAAACATTATGTTTAAACCATGGCTATGTCCCATCTCATTTCGGAGCTTACCAGCACAAAAATGTATCCAGATTCAGTCTACACGTTGAAAATGATTTTCACACTCTCTATAAGTACCAATAAAATGCCATGTAACATGGAGTTAGGAAGGATTTCTTGTTATTGGGGCCATTTATTGCAGTTTTGACTCTCAATAATCGAAACAGAAAATAACTTACCTTACAAGTCCCTTCCTGACAAGCTAAACAGAATCTGTTTGATTCTTGGCCTGCGTGCAGAACTACATCAACCGCATACTTCGCTCTCCGAAGAGACGCCGGCCACGTTTTTATGAGCCCAGTGGTCGGTGAACCCGAAGAATCCCACATAGCAGGGATGCGTTAGTACTTTCCATCTTAATTCACAATGACACGATCAGCACTGTCATATGAGCGATATCTGGGGCACCGACCGACCTGTTTTTGTCCTTTTAGGCTTCTAAAATGAGGACGCTAAATAGATCTTTTTTAATGAAAAGCTTAGAAAGCAGTTACTTCTACCGAAATGTTTGACGTGTATTTAGCGTTGTCATTTTAGAAGCCTGAAAGGACAAAAGCAGATGAGCCGGTGCAACAGATGACGCGCACTGACCCTGCTGCTGATACGTGTCATTGTAAAATAAGCTTGAAACACACACACACACACACACACACACACACACACACACACACACACACACACACACACACACACACGCACGCACGCACGCACACGCACACGCACACGCACACGCACGCACGCACACACACACGCACACGCACACGCACACACACACACACACACACACACACACATATATATATATATATATATATATATATATATATATATATATATATATATATATATATATATATATATATATATATATTAGCAGACAAGGTAAAGAAAATGAGGGGCTCGTTTTTTTTAACAAACGTATGAATGGAGTCAACAGTCACCAAAACAGCGTATCTATGTCCCCTGCCAAGCAGGTGACATTGCTACGCTGTTGACGATGATTACTTTTTGTTTCATTAACACGAGAAGGTTAGAAATGTGGCCGCGAACACACGTACAGCACAAACAGCACTGAAGAGCAATTAAGTTCGAAAAACTTGTTTGCTTGCCGCAGCTGTTGCGTCGGTTCCGACCACGGCGTTAGCGACCTCTCCACTAACATTTTTCGCGTGTAAGAGACATTTTAAAAAAAAGGTGTTGCATATACAGCTTTAGGTGGTGCTCTAAAAGCATCAGGAAAGAGTAAACTTCTTCAATCGATAACCAAATGTTGTTCCTGTTGTTAATGCGCCGATATTCTCTTGAGAAAGTGCCAATCATTTCTGCGGGAAAAGTCTTTTAAATCCCTCGCGCGTACCTGGACATCTTAATTCCCCTCACGGTAGATCAAAGGAAAACTGGTGTTATGATATTAAAGACCGACAAAAAAATTTTCTGAGCTGAGAACACAGCCAGCAACGGCCGCCAATGGCGTCCCGCAATAGGGATTGCCACCCAACACAGCAGCCATCCCCACCTCCTATTCCCAATTTAGTACAGTGCGGCAATAAATTTTGCTCGTCCTCGTCCAAGCTGAGAGAGTATTTTGTTCCTTCCGCTTAGTTGGTAGAACTCAAGAATGTACGTCGGAATGCCGTACAGCAAGCAGCCTGTCGGCAAAGCTCTAATTTCTTGTAAACTGGTTCCTACTGAGAAGTAATCCACAGCAACCACCGCAGATATTATAAGAACTACACATTTCTTGTAACTTCTGTAAGCCCCTAGGAGTCTTCAAGAGTCGTTTTGTATAAAGAAGGGACGGGCACGTCGCAGACTGTTGAAAAGAGTCAGAAAAAACACTTCCAAAAAGCGTTTCAAAATTCTAATGCAAGCTGCAGCTCAACTTTATTTGTCACACGATCACTATGTCCCCTGATCGACCTAGTAATAAAGACGCTCTAGACTGTCTATTATAAAAGGTCACATGAGAACTCATAAGGAACCTACGGTAAGAGGTATAATGAGATTGAGGACATATGCAACGCATGGTCGCCATCTCCACTCTCGCTGTGAGCCCGAAAGCAACGCGTTACATTGGTTCGCCTTGACAATTCCTCACAAGCTTCTGGCGCATCTCTCGCGCTAAACAAAAAGCCCCATAGCGAGTTGGGGACATCGTCTCTGCCATAAAGGATTTGGTGTGATGAGACTGCGGTTGAGAACTGCTCATCCAGAGCAGTTTTCTTCCGCGATGAGAATTTTTATGAAAATCGTCAAGTCGGCCACATGAATTGTGTCTTCTATTGTACACTCAAGCCGCAAAATAAAGTACACGTTTTTTATTAAGATTTATTACCTGTAGCCAAGAGTGCAAAAGTCAGTTAAAAGTTCTCCGTGCATTACTTGGGCGTGCTGAAGTACTGGGGACTAGGCCACGCAACTCCCAACTACAATGTACTACCTCGCGCGGAAAACGCTGCGTGCATTTTTGTGAATGTTGTACGTAATTTAATATCGGACAGCTTATATGAGCCCACGCTGCACACTTCTGTTACATGTAAGGACAAGGAAGAGCTGCTTGTCACCTATTTATCTTACTCAGCTCTTTTTCATCCATGGTAGAGCCCTACAGTTTTGCAGGGTTCTGAGAAAAACGTGTAGAAAACAATAGCTAAGATCAAAAGTCACGTAGAGTCTAGCCTTACCTGATGTAACGTTGTTTGAATGCAAAAAATATCATCTGTTCTGGCTGCATGGTAATTTACCCTAGTGAATGCAGGATAAAATTTTTTCAGTCGCTACATGTCTCTGAGTCTGAAAAATAGTTTGTCTGCCGAATATTTCAGAATAGTGCTTCGCGAATAAATCACCCAAAATAACGCGTTATAGGTTGCGGTTTTTGTATCATGCATTCACAAGCCCCGCGCAGCACAACTCGATGTGGTTTTTTAAATATTTTTGCATGAACTAGACGCTCCCTATAAAATATGACGCCGGCGCGGTGCGTGAGTGGTTATAGCGTTCGGCTGCTGGCCCGAAAGACGTGGGTTCGATCCCGGCCGCGGCGGTCGAATTTCGGTTCAGGCGAAATTCTAGAGGCCTGTGTACTGTGTGTGGTCAGTGCACGTTAAAGAACCCCAGGTGGTCGAAATTTTCAGAACCCTTCACTACGGCGTCTCTCATAGCCTGAGTCGCTTTGGGACGTTAAACCCTTTAAACCAAACCTCTAGAATATGCGCGAACACGCCTTTTATTAAGTCTGAATTTTCTTCTTCACTGTACATGTCCTTTAAAATGCTTCTTGCGCTCCCTACAGCCACTTCCGAAAGTCATAAACAATCGAAGCGATGTACACAACATTCTGAATTCTCTCGCGTGTACACAGATTACGGGGATAGTTGTCTTTGCTGAAACAGGTTTAGAATGATTCACGATGTTAAGGAGTGCCTTTAGTCTTGGACGCATACCGGGAGACAGTGTAAGTGACCATATGTGGGCTAGTTTACTGCTGGTCTGTCCTTCTCGGCTCTTTATATCAAACGTATTTACGTTGTCTTGATTTATTTTGCCGAAACACAACACCATCGGCCGTTGTTCTTTGATGTTTTGTAGTCCCTGCATCTCTGTTCAACTGTTTCTTTTGCATTTTCTTCCTTTCAAAAAATATTCAAAAACTGCAACCAGGTCAGTGTTGTGACCTCTGTTATTGCGATGTTCGCTGCACTCTTTTCGGTTTAGTTCCCTCTAGTTGACTTGATGCTCTTAACAAAAGAGATAAGACCATTTCAATGCGTTGTACCTTTTGAAATTTTTAACGACTAAACGTGCAAAGCAACTTGCAATCTCGCTATGCTTGATATATCTGAAGTGTTATTTGCAATCGCGATGTTCCTGAGGGAAAGAACAGAAGGTACGTGTCCAGAGCACACATTCAGCCTTCCAATATGTGTGCATCGTGCATACCGATATGGCATATAAAATAACTCTGGAACAGACTTTTAAATTTCTTCTAATAGTACTTCGAGAACAACTTGCCTCACAAGCGTGAAGAATGTTTTCTCTTAGGGATGATTTACTTCCGTGAAAAAAAAAAATGTGAGCTTCCTAGGTAATTTTGAAAAGCGCTTGTTCCTCTCTCACGTAAGTAATGCACTATTACTCTTTCATATCTCTAAAGCCATGATTTATTACCAGGAAGCAAGCGTAAAATTTACAGAAGTTAAAAAAATTATCCATATTTAAGAGTTTTACAAGCAAGACATAATTTTCTGACAAAAAAATTCGCTTTTAGAGCTAATAAGCCAAATTCTGTCGCGTCTTGATATCTTCGAGTTGTGGAGCTATATCAGTTTAATAAGTCAATAACACATTCTTTCGTCCATTCGATTAAGAAATCACTATTGAGAAAACTAGGATTAGAGTATACAGTATGATTCGCAAAGGCGTGAAAAACAAGTAAACAATTGCACATGCGTTTTAGAGTTGCACTGGCAATTGCGTGAAATTTGGCGGCGTCTTTTGTCTGATAAAGGTGGGTTCCCAATGGTCCAAAACAACCTCATCGCAGATCAATGGTAGCGGACTTGGCCTGCAGGAGGCGTGAACGGGCTGATTGCGTTGATGGTGCTGGTTTGGCGGCTGCTTATTACGTTTCGATTGAATGCGCGTTGGTTACGGAGTTTCACAAAATGCTTCGAAAAGTGAGCTATGGCTATGCGAATTGTTCAGATTTTTTTTTCGTCGGGGATAGACTATGGCGAGCTTGCACTTGTCATCCTATCAATCCTGCCTTATGTAGGCACTCTGCTGTAAGCAGGAGGTAGAGGGAGGACGGCATCCAGGCACATTCCCATGTTGGGCTTCATAATCTCGGGAAAGCACTGGCATCCAGGAGGGCAACGATGTTGGGTCGCATGTGGATTGCACTGGGAACGTTTTAGAAAAAAAGAAGCGGTATGGTACTGTCAGGAGACATGATTTACGACTCCATTGTTGTTTAGAAATCAAAATGTTACAGTGAAAAGGCAATCTACAATTGAACGACTTATTTCTTTGTAACCCAGAGCTCGTTTACTGTTTAGAGCAACAGGACTACAAAAATAAATAGGCAGAAGAAGATTGGAGCCTATTTGCCTCTGTGTTTATAATACCCCTGTTTTAATGCATCACAACAAAATTAAGTTGAGGCGATTTTTTTTTCGCTTTCTCAAGCTGAAACATTTTGCTAGTTTAAAATGTCATGTCCATTTACTTTTTTTACGCGGCAGCGTATGCAGCTCGTTCGGTTAAAACACCTATGGCGCAGTCGTAGTCGGCACCTCGTGTCAGAAATAATCGGGGGCTACTTAAGAAAAATTGTATCATATTAATTTCTGGTTCTATTGAGTGACAATTGATGCATAGCCAGCAATGCTAGAAGAAATCATTTTTGTGCTTGAAACCTTTATGCACTCAATGTTTTCATGTAGTGTAAGATCCCAATATTATCGCCAATATATCGGCTGACCTGGCGGCGGCAGTCTTGTACTTTATTTTTTTTTCTATTTACGTTTTACTATCGTCAAAAGCGTTCCCATTGCTTTTCTATGGCAGACTTAACTGTTCGATGTGATCGCTAGAAAAGCTTAAAAAAATACCTTGCTAGATATTAGAATAATCAACCAATACCTTCAATGTTTCCCTAACAGTGTATTACAATTTTCAAAATTTTTGCCTGAGCAAGATGGACATGGGTGTGTGATAGGCGATGACGAGTTAATGAAATCATTTTGATTATTTACGCACACTGGAAAACTGTCTGCGTCTAAAAGTTTTCTATCTTCTTTTCAGTTTACCTGTGTGCCTCTTTTTGGCTGTTTAATTTTTCTAAAAGTTGTTGTTCTTGTTTATAAATCAAGAATATTTCACGTGCTGATAGGGTCTTTCTTGTGAGGTCACTGACAATACTTGATTAACATTTTTGATTCCATTAGTGCAATGCTCACAAACAGTAAGGGTTAGCGATCCTCTTTGTACGAAACTAAGATTTTCCATTCCGTTATTCAAATCCGCACAAATAGTGAGGATGTAGCGATGCCCTCTGCAATTCAAGAGATAACATTAATTTTTGCCTGGTCGTGAGTGAACTTAATTTAATTTCCTGTAACCACTTTGTCACTATGCGGGCTGGAACGTCAGCGCCCATTACTGAATTGTTAGCTGAATATTTCATTCACCAGTAGGAATTGCATAGCATTGATATCTTATGCAATACGAAACCAAACTTACAGAAAAAATAGTCCTCGGAAAAACGCTGCGTCTAGCACGTAACTTTTTCTACACACGTAAAATCTCTTATTTCAGGAAGTGCAAATATGTTAGTTAAGGAAATATGGCGTACAAATTTCCATCTTACGACTTTGAAACACCGCAGGTGATTTCTCACTTGACCGTGCCAGCTCAGCGACCTAAAGGAAAAGAAATGAATATAGGTAAGCGTAGGAAATTAATTGTAGGTTTTACTTTTTGTTTTGTTTAAAGGCATTAAATTCAACCTTTGTGTCACGCTGTGGTCACGATATATATATCGCAGAGGTATGGCTAACACACATGCACAACAATCCAGTATTAAGAGAAAAACTGTTATGTATCATGTGGGGTTTGATGCCACTAAGGAGCAAAGAGGTTACGAGTGACACCGAAAACAAAGCTTCATATTAACTCAGACATCCGCTTTGTCTTTACACTGTCAAGCACAATGAAGTGGATACGCATTTTTCATTTTCCCAGAATCGAAATCACTCAATCCCGATGCATGAAATTGCGAAATTCTACGGAGGCGAAATTCTATAGGACCGGGTAATGTCCGATGACAGTGCCCGTTAAAAAACCCCAGGTAGTCGAAATTTTCAGTGCCCTTTCCTACAGTTCAACATAGCCTGAGGCGCTTTGGGACGTTAAACCCTCCTAAACCAAACTAAACCTGTGTCAATCCAGACTCGTTTTGCTTTGTTGCTGAACATGAGTGCTACTGTATAACCTTTATAGTCTAGCGCCCACAAAAGAAGGAAAAACGTGGCTCTTTACGTCATACATCACGGGGGTCAAGAGGCATCGGAACTTGGTTGCATAGGGAATTTTTTTCTTTAATTTGTGCTGTTCATCAATAGGAGAATAAGAATGTGTTTTAGAGACACTTGGGAATCAGAAGAAAATAAAATTGCAGACCACTAGAGTGTGGTGTATTCGAGAAACGTTTCTTTTGATAGTCATTTCTTGTCACATGAAACTTATTGCGTGACCTTTGGATGACGCCAGCAACGTTTTTTAAACGCGATCATTGTCTAACATCAGTTCACATTCACAACAAGCTTTACTGTCGTACACACCACATCTTGCTCACATTGTGCCCCCCTAACACGCTTGCACGAACGACTCTTCGTGCCGTATGTGCTGCGTGTCCAGCTGACACACACAAGACGTGGGTAGGAACCACAGACCGAGCGAATTCCTTTCTACTAAACATAAATACCCCCGAAAGCACCAGATTCGACAGCCGCCGCAGTAGCTCAGTTGGTAGAGCGCCAGATGCGAAATTCGGACACCGCGGGTTTGGACCCCACTGGCGGCCTGCGGTTGTTTGAATTCGAAAGCTTTTCTTGTATCACTAGTCGTGTGCACAGGGCCTGTCAGCAGAGCTTGTCAGCTGAGCGTATCGTAGAGTGTGTCATCACAGCCTGTCCGCTTACCTGGCCTCACTCGAAGAAAGAAATTAGCCGGCGTTGCGTATCATCTCTTTGGTGTATAAACTTTGCTTTGTTTGTGAAAATGGCTCCGACCCCTTCTCTGGCTTGCGACCACTGAAAGCTGGGCACCAAACGACCACCCGCTTGTCACTTGGTAGCTGGTCTCCGGCTGAGCTGGCCGCGCCGAGTCGAGGGCATCGGTGTCCGAGACCGCTACCCGCACACGCTTTAAGGGTGTCTGGGAGGGCGTGCATAAGTGCGCGAAAAGATGACAGACAGACCCAGCAACCAGCTTAACCCAGCTGATCAGCGCAGTACCGAAGCACATAATGCTAGTGCACATATACTAGTGCGTATACTAGTGATTGGGCACGGCGGCACCGAAGCAGGCATGTGCGTCACCAACCCTTTCGTCTTTCTGCTCCAGGTTCTTCCCAGTTTGATGCTGGCTGATCACTGCAATTCTAGTACGGGCCGTCCGGCTATCATCGGCACTCTGACCAGGAATGATGTTACATGCGTCAGCTGCTGCGCACTCCCATGGGACAGTCTACAGTACAATGCGCCGTCCGCCCACCTGGAGTTCCCTGCTGCAGAATTCTTTGGAATACCGGTCGCATCCACAACGGCATCGAGATCATACGCTATGAATGCGAAGAACGCGCTCAACTCCGGAATTGCGCACGGCGGCCCCGAAGCAGGCATGTGCGTCACCAACCCTTTCATCTTTTTGCTGCAGGTGAGCAAACGGTTTGGCAAATGCTTCCGAAGTAACGACTTGTTTCTTCTGGTGCTGCCGTGCCTTAGGCAGGAGTATTTAACTCTTGAGAGCTACGCGGTTTCTTTGAAACGTCTTTTGTTACTTGCTGGGGATGTAGAAAGCAACCGTGGCCCTAATTGCAGGAGGTACTTACTGAAATTCGAAATATGGCCATTGACATAAAAGCTATCAAGAGCGAAAGTAAGGAAACGCATCAATCTTTAAAGACCATCCATGATAAATTGGACATGCTAGCGTGGCTTGAGGTTAAGACTAAAGATGCTGAAGAAAAGATCACACACCTTCAAAACAGCTTGAATAGTCTTGAACGTAAGGTATATGACCTTGAAAGCAGAAGCAGGCGGTCGAACTTAATCATGTATGGCTTAACTGAACGTGAAGATGAGACAACCGAAAGTCTAGAAAAAGAAGTAACTGGCAGCATCCTTCAATATAAACTTGGCGTGACAACCTCTGGGATTGAAAGAATACATCGCTCGGGCGCGAGAAAGGAAAACAAAACGCGTCCTGTTATCTTCATACTACTCGACTCCAGAGATAAAGCAAAGATCTTGAGCAACTGTTGGAAGCTGAAAGGATCGCCTTTCTCGGCCAGCGAAGACTTTTCCCAGCGAGTACTCGACGTAAGAAAAAATCTGGGGGATAGCTGCGAGGCTAATCGAGACAAGCACGATAAAGTTTTTCTCGTGCACGACAAGATTAGGATTAATGGCCAACTGTTCTCGTGGGATGCTACGAAAGAACAAAAAGTAGCAGTATAAAAAAAAACGCCCTATCAGAGCAGCGACCGAGAAAGGAACGATTCAGACGAGTAGTCATAGCAAATTTAAATGCTAGGAGTATCGTAAATAAATTAGTAGAGCTAGAAACATTTCTTCTTGAATACTGTCCAGATGTTGTAACCATCACTTAAACGTGGCTGTCTTCGCACATATCTAACCATATCTTTTCACCGGGCTATCTTATATTGCGCAAAGACAGGCCTTCTCGTGGCGGTGGCGTCATGATTTTGATTAGGGAGGATATATAATACTACGCCCTTGCCGGACGTCGATGGCGCTGAGGCACTTTGGTGTAAGATACTTGTAAATTAAGCTCCGATTTATATTGGCACAATGTATCGTCCACCAAATAATAGCGCAGATACCATTGAGTCTTTATCAGAATACATGCAGCGTCACCTAAAACAATGTAGAAAAATTATTCTTATATGAGATTTTAATCTCCCAGGCATAGCGTGGGAATATCTGGATAGAGGATCCACTGACCAAACCAGTGCCGACGCGCTTCTTGACGTCGCATTTGCTTTCGGCCTCAAACAATTTGTGCAGGAACCTACCCGTGTTACAGACACCAGCTTTAGTGTTCTTGATTTACTTTTCATAAACAATTGTTTCGCTGAGGATGCCTCTTCATATGAGATACTTGACGGTATATCTGACCACCGGGCAACCATTTGTTCGCTCTCCTTAATTGCACCAGCACGCGCGAAAAAAATGACACGAGCATACGACTGGAAAAATGCTGATGATGTTGGCGTTCTTGATGTCTTTGATCACTTTTATTAAGAATTTGCAACAATGTACGCCGATCCGTCGGTATCATGTGACGACCTATGGTTGACGTTTAGCATAAAGTGGAACATTGTATCTCACTTTATGTTCCCACACGTGTAAAAACTGTAAACAAGTTTAATCATTAGATAACTCGAGACATTATACATATGAAGCGCAAGCTGTCACGGCTGAGGAAACTTAAACGACGGAAACCATCGACAACACACACTGAACACATTCGCAAACTCTCAAATGATCTAAAGCAAGCAATTGGACTTCAAAACACAAATATACAAATGTTGCTCTTAGCAACTTTATCGAAACCGCTCCTTAAACATTTTGGAGATATCTGAACTCTTGAAAGCACAAACAAAGCCATGTACCTCCGCATGAGGCATTAAAGATAGCTAATGACTTCAATCTGTATTTTCAATCGGTTTTCACACTTGATGACAATTCTGTGCCTCACGTAGATTCTCAAATAAGTGACTGTAGCCTAGACCCTCCCGAACTAACACTAAACGAATCAGGAATTTTTGCTCTTACTTAATCTTGACGAGAAGAAATCTACTGGCCCGGATAATCTTCGAATACCTTCCTCAAAAGAAACTACAAATGTGTCTAACTATCGCCCTGTTTCACTCACGTGTGTTGCATTCAAGATATTTGAACATATCATTCTTAAGCACATCGTAAAATTTCTTGAAGAAAATAATCTACTGAGTCCTAACCAGCACGGCTTTAAGAAAGAGCTATCAATTACAACTCAACTGCTGGAAACGATCCAAGATATCGCATCCACACTGGACAAACGCAGCCAAGTTGATGTCTTATTTTTAGATTTCTCGAAAGCGTTCGATCGTTTATCACACCCAAAATTGATGTTTAAACTTCGACACTTCCTTGGCTGTAATAAAATAACAAACTGGATACAAAATTATCTTTCAGACCGCTACCAGTATGATCAATATGACGGCCACGCATCGCACCATGTCAAAGTAATGTCTGGCGTAACTCAAGGAACTGTATTGGCACCCATATTGTTTCTACTTTACATAAACGATCTAGCGTTAAATCTCAACGCAGCAGTCAGAATGTTCGCAGACGATTGCATTATTTATAAAGAAATTAAGTCACACGATGATCAAGTCTCAATAAACAATGCAATTGGTCGAATTGCAAAATGGTGTCGAGAGTGGCAGATGACCCTTAATCTCGAGAAATCAGTGGGCATGACAGTATCAAGAAAAAAGAACCCGCTCGTTTACTCGTATGAAGACGAAAATAAACCTTTGAAATCAGTCCAAAAATACAAATACCTAAGTGTTGTCATCGCCTCTGACCTGAAATGTTATAATCACGCAGAATATCTATCGTCAAAAGCACTTTCCGCACTCTTTTTTCTTAAGCGATCTATACCATCTGCATCTCCCGACACCAAGCTACTGGCATACCGTTCTCTCGTCCTTCCCGTGCTTGAGTACAATATCCTGTGTTGGTCTCCGCGCACACAAAAATGCATAAATAAGGTAGAAAGCATGCAGCGGAAAGCAGTAAGTTTTATTTTTAACAAATATCAACGTAACGACTCCCCAACTGAACTCTTAAACAAGTCAAATCTCTCCACTATTAGTAACCGTGCCCGAATCTCATGCCTTAAATTCATTTTTCACCTCTTAAACGGTGCCCTAAAAATAAATTCTGACCTCTGCTTAGTTCCTTCACCAAAACGTAACACCAGAACGGAACATTCGCTGCACTTAGCAGAGTATAAGTTTAATACTGACACCTTTCGTTATTCATTTTTTCCGCAAGCAATCAGGAAATGGAATATGTTACCTGGAAATGTTGTTAACTCAGAATATTTGCAGTTTTCTTTGTAACCTGTCATAATGAATTATTTGAACTTTTTAGTGAAGCATTGCACGTACTTTTGTATTGCTTAATATTTCGTCATGTATTTTGAAACTGTCTCCCATGATTATCCATTTTACAATGTTATATCAGTTGTATGAACCTTCTTTGTGATTTTTTTCTTTTGTGACTTACCTAAAAAGAAAACCAGCCTGTTCCGATTCCTGCAACAACCTCGCAAGAGGCTAGTAGTATGTTCCAAATAACTAAAATAAAAAATATCTGCATTTGGCCTAATTACAAAAAACGAGAGGGCATTTTTATTCTGCTTTGCAATAACTTATGTTTAAAAAATTTTCCTTATTAATCTCCTACTGATGAACACATCCCCTAAGCTCCCTTGCTTCGGTGACTGTTGGCTACCGTCATGCATATCAAAAAGAGCCCTTTATTTCTTTCTTTTGTCTGCGCAAAAGGTAGCCAGGGACATGCTTCAGGTATTCTTGATGCCATAGGTAGCAAAGAGGGTCCTTGCACAGCTTCCACCCTGACCGATCGACGACATTCCTACGTGGCACTCGCGGTAACACAGGGCGTACTACGTCCGCCGCTATGGAGGGGGATGGAGCTTGTGAACATTCTCAAGGTTCCATGCTACTACACATAAATTCCCCAGAATGCAGGAGATTGGACAGCTGTCACCGTTGCTCATTTTATAAAACACCAGACGCGAAATTTGGGGATCTTGGGTTCGGGTCCCGTCGGTGGCATGTGAGTGTTTTTAGAGCGAAAGCTCTGCTTCTACATGTCTCCCAAGGTGAATTTTCAGAGAATTTTGACATGGAGGCCTTGTGACGCAGGCCAACCACGTGTCTTGCAAAGCAGAGGCGCACCTGCGCGCGGTTGCTGGCTCCGCCGCTGTGATATCACGTAATTAGGACAGGGCAGGATTGGAGAGGCGCACCTGCGCGCGGTCGCTGGCTCCGGCGCTATGATATCAAGTAATTAAGACAGGGCAGGCTTGGAGAGGCGCAGCAGTGCGCGCTAGCCGGCGTCGCCACTGTGATATCAACTGACTAGGAGAGTTGCTATGTGTGCGGTATTTCATTTAATTTTGCATGGGTGAGGCGCGCGCCATACCAAGTGTGTCAATTCTACGGCGTCGCCATCGAGCTGCGTCCAATAATCGAGTTTACATAGCTTGCCGAAAAGGTGTACTGCAGAAGACGCAAGCTAAATGAGCCGCTTAAACCGAGGAGCAACGAGAAGCTAGTCTTGCGAAGCAACAGAACAGATATCTCGCTCTGTATAACTAAGTTTAGAAAAGTTATCGTCACCAAATTTTTCTTCTGTTTTCTAGCCAATTGTCTGTAAAAAATAATCAGGGTACTAATCTCCCATTTATGAACTCCGCAAACTAAATGGTGTCTTCGAATGATCATTTAGATCGCTCTAGAGCGCTCTGAGAGGCGACTGCACATTCGGCTGGTCGAAACTGGCCACTCTGACTACATTCGGCTGGTTCTTTCTGAGCGCTCGCCTCCAGCTCAGAGCGCTCTGACGCGCTCCGAGAAAAACGTCCGAGCGGCTCCGAGATGAGTCTACGTGACAGAGCTACTTCCGCCATTACGCGAAAGCGGTGCGAGACCTCGGCGTCCCCAGCGCGTAGGCAGAAGCAAGTGCAGGCTTTTGACGCAGTGGTAGCGTCCTTGCTGTGTTGTGTTTTGCGGGTGCCGCGCTCTGTGAGGAAAAATGTCCAAGAGACTCCGGATAACTACGCTAGGAACGCGGTGTGTGTTGCTGTCGCATGACAACTGCGATTCCAACAGCAGCTCAGAGGAGGACGACAGTGCTATCCACAAGGCGATGTTCGAAAAATGCGCGTCCCGTGGGACGGAAAGCCGGGGTAGCGATCGATACGGGCTAAGCGGCGACCGCGATGCAAACTGTGTGCGACCACGTGGGGCTAAAGGTAGTCAAGGGACCTTACGTCCGGCTACTGTTGACATTAGCAGCGCTGCCGCGTATTGGTTGCGGAAGTTACGTCCCCCCTCTGCCTCCTGCGCTTCCGCTTAAAAACGTGCTGACCATTCGGCTTGACTAGTCTCGCTATGCGCTCTGAGCGAGAGCGGCTCCCACTCTGCCAGATCCTAACCGGATCGCGGTAGCGACCAGTTGAAGACACCATAAAGAAAAAGAAAACATCCTGTGCGCTCCTTGGTTACGGTTACAATTGGCTTCCGTCATGCGTGTCATAAAGAGCCTCTCTTTTTCCTTCTCTTGTTTGCGCAACAGCTAACGAGGGACTGTATTCTGTCTGTCTTGATGCCATAGGCAGCAGAAGAGTGTTCTCTCTAAACTTCTGCCTTGACCGTTCGATCACGTTCCTGGGTGCCACTCGCTGTAATACAGGACGCAGTACGTCCGCCGTTATGGAGGAGGATGGCGCTTGTGAAAACCCTCAAGGTTCGATTTCTTTGCACGTATACGTACACCTCCGAGGACAGTACAATGGACAGCTCTCGCAGTAGCTTAGTTAGCATTATAACGGAAGCGAAATTCGGAGGTCGTGGGTTTGGATCTCATCGGCGGATTGTTGCTGTTTTTTGTTCTGGATTCTAATAAATTTTTTTCAACAAATAATTACGTTATTGATCTCTTTTCGATGGACACCACAATTTAAAAAAGAAAAACGTCCACCAAGCTGCTTGGATTCGGTTAACGTTGGCTTCCATCATGTATTAAAAATGTTGATAGAACTGTCTTCGTGCGAATCACAAACTAAAGCCTCCTTTCGACACTACCAGTTGAGTATTAACCCTTCAATGCGCAGCCTTCATCGCTTTTAGGTGTAAAATATAACAAACTCAGAGAATTATAATAATTAAATCGCTCTTACGACTAAACCAGAATACAAAAAACTACCCCCCCCCCCCCTCCTTACTTTGCTGGCACTGGATGATGTGCTTTGCACGATTCAACGAAATTTTAAAGTAAAACCTTGCTTATTTATATGTAGAACTTATTTCCTGTATATCTCGCCTTTGTGTTTTCTTCATTGTTTGCTATACATCTATAATTCCGGTTTAGTGTAATCTGCCTAAGCACTGCTTGGCCTTTGTGGTGTGGAGCATTGCAGAAACCAAATAGAGACAAATGAGACAACATTAGAGGTTTTCGAACGAGGCTTCTGTCCTGTAGTGGCTGTGACTAAAGTAGGTGGCGATTATAATGCTAGGGTGATGATGATTGCCATTGGGTGATATGCGTGCTAAAATTCCAGTTCAACAAATTGCTTTGTAAATTAAAACATTCTGTATATCTGCGCTTGGAGACTTTCTTCGCTCAGAGATAATGCAAGCACTTATGATTTTATAATACTTGCACTCCCCTGGTTAGCGTCGACGTTGTGCGAAACCCTGGGGGCAGCTGGATGTTAGAGTCGAGGCACATTCCCAAGTTGGCTTGACTTGTCTCAGGAAAACATTGACATCCATACGGGCAGTTATGTTGTCTGGCGAAAGGATTACACTGACAAGGCCCGAAGAAAAGAAACAGTGCATGAAACTGGAATAGCCACATAAAAACTGAAGATTTTTAACAACCTTACAGCACATTTGATCATTTTAGATAAAGTTGATATTACCAAAAACATGAAACCACAATAGGCCAACCATTGAGCGCATTACAATTATTGTCTATGTACCCTTGTTTTCGAGTACATATACCACAGGAATTGATCATAGGTATTGAAACTTTTTCAGAGCATCGGGAACTCTGGCATTGCAAAAACTTGAGTGGCTGTATTAAAAGAAACAAATTTTACTTTCTATTACACATGCTTGCAACCGTCCTCGGAGTCGAGGCAATGCCACGCAGCAGCTTAGCCGCAACAAGGGCTCCTCACCAACATTTGCCAATGTCTGGATGCATACCATATTCTCAGCTACGTCATCCAGCCTCGGCCATCGCTTGCTTTTGGAACATGACGAAACGCCTATTCAGAGCACGTAGAAAGCCCCCACATATCAGCTGATTTTGTAATCGATAACGCAGCTTCTTGAGCGGCAACCTAAACACAAGCCCTTTTTGCTTCGTCTTACTGATCACCAATTACGGAAACACTATTTTTTTCGAACAGATCAATATTTCTTAGTGCTCCTGCGCTGTCCACTTTTGCTAAGCATTTGAGACATTCAGTTCTAGCTTAGGCAATCAATCTATTCACTCTTGACAATTAGGCTACGCCTGGTCATAGGGAAAGTAAGTGCTTTCAAAAATATTGCTACGCAAGGAAAAATAAACAGCACTATATAAAGTAAACAAGCTAGCCAAAACAAAATCCAGGAAGAAATTCGTTCCCTGACTGAGCAAGTAGATTGAATACAACTCGTGCTTACTGATTGTAGCAGCCTAGCAAGCAAACTAAACGCTATTAAAATGAGTGTATCATAGAATGACAGGCGGATACCGCTGCTAGTGAGCCAGACAGATGCCCTTTATTATAAAAGCTGAATACGCGTATTTATTTATAGATTCTTGAAACCAAGCACTGTAAAAGAGGGGGCATTGGGATGCATGTAAAGTAAAAATATTTCACTCTAAACTTAGACTTTTTCCAGGAACACTTCGTGTACGACGGACGCACTGAATGCATCGCAGTTTGGCAGATGCCCTGCAGACGATAATAACCGGAAACTGTAATCGACTTTTAGTAAAAAAATTTTTATAAGAGGAAAGAGACATTGATTCTGACAATGGCTTACACGTCCCAAGACTCTACAACCTCATCATTCGAAAAATTTCTACCTAGAGAGCATGAAATTTGAAAAGCGCTATGTCAAAACTGATCGAATAAAAATGGCAGACGATTTAGCTTGGTTATCCCAAACGCGACATGGGTGCGTTTGCACGAGTTGTGCTTCATTAGCATTAGTATTCAGGGCTCCACATTAGGGCCATAAGGTCATAGCTGCAATGGCTCAATGTCCTTAAAACCGCATTTTGTCATTCTCTACTATTTGTACATAGATCGCTGCCAGTCGTCATACCACTCCTGGCGTAGTGGTGCAGCGGGTATGCGATGCGCCACTGCTCTGCGCTGTCAGGTGTTGCCACAGGTCGGGCTTGTTGGAGCGAGGTTGTTCTTCCCGAGCAACTTGTTGCGACCAACCATTTATTGGGCTACCGCCTGCTGCGATCGGCATTTTGTGCAGAATCTCGTGGGCATGTTGTGGTGATGTAACAAGGCCGCGCTAGCTAGGTGGCCTGTCCGTCACCTATGCGGAAGTTGCGCCACCTGGAGCAGGTATCCCACAACCCGGTGGGCACACAGAGAGAACTCCTATACAACGGCTATGCGGCTGAGTGGAAGGTCTAGTGTTGATGCGCTAACAATGTTAACGGTACTAAGGCGAGAATTCAGAATGACAAAAGTAGCAACCATGTTGTCCGGTCGGTCTGCGACGAAATATAAGTGTCGCATTTGATGCAATAACATAGAAGCCTCGATGGAGCAAAACGGGGCTACCGCCATCGTAAAACCTGGCGGGTGGCCACACATCCACCCGCCATACCCGCCACCTGCCAACCGCCCTGCTCTCGCTAACCACCTCTTTTTCTCCCGCCCCCTCCGCTCTCTCCCTCTTCACTTGTAGCGTAAAGGATGGAGACGGCCGATAAAGAATTACTCTGCTTCTTTGAAGATGTCTCACACTGAGGCAGCTAGATTTTGCAAGAGAAATTACCAGATTCAGACCAAAATCAGAATCGGGATCGAATCAAGATTTGTCTAGGAATAGGATTTTAATATGTTCAGAACGGGAATAGACTGGAGATTTAAAGAAAAGTGCTGCTGTGATTTCTAGGCATCAATGAAACTGATCGCTTCCGAATGGTTCGGATCGAACAAGAAGAAACTGCTGTCACGGCACTTTTCTTGGGTCAATGAACACCATAAGCAATATTGTGCGGTTGTTTTCAATGAGAAAAAAATGAAAGAAATTTTACTTTATAGCCAGGCGGAAGTTGAAATTACACCAGAAACATGGTTAAAGGGCGCAATACACAACAGTCAGTTTAGTGCACCTAGATATAGTGTGTAAGGAAAACCCACCGGAAGTATAGGTGGGGGCTTGACTACGCTGTCCAAATTGTCTTTGAAGATAACTAAGCCTAATTTTCGAAACATTGACTGTAGTTAATATAAGAGCTGTCACAATAATGCAGAGCGCATTAAGGAGGTCTTGACATTTCTGACGGTTGCTACGTTTCCGTCCTCGAGAATTAAAAAAGCATAAATTGCATTTAAAACTTGATCACTGGACGGGAAAATTCCTCACGTGATTTCACCCAGACGAATGAGAAATGGTTTGTACTTTTCTTTAAAAAAAAATTGACTGACTAAGGCATAAAAATCCTAGATGTAGTTTTCGAAAACGGCTTATTGCAAAACCTCAAAACATTTCGCAATCTATCACTAACACTTTACATGATATTGAAAAATTCTCACCAGGTTAGTTAGGTTTCGCACCGACCACAGTTCGTATGTTATAATTCAACTAACCCTCGTTGTGTTGACGTGTTATTTGGTGCACCTCAAGGGTCGGTGCTTGGTACCTTTTTATTCTTATTATACATTATTGACTTACCTCAGCCAATCACCTCACATACGCCTTTATGGAAATGAATGCGTATTATATCGCAAGATTAACATGCTAGAAGACCATCTCCCAATAAATACCTTTTTTTCAGTTTCTGTGCCGGATGTAACACCTGGCAAATGAAAATTAACTTTTCTAAAACTGTGGTAATGTCATTTTCTGATAGCACATCTCCCTCAGAATTGAATTACACTTTCAATAATTTATCCTTGCTTAGGTTTGGCCTGGTTTTTGGGGTTTAACATTCCAAAGCGACTCAGGCTGTGCGGGACGCCGTAGTGCTGGCCTCCAGAAATTTTAACCACCTGGGGTTCTTTAACATGCACTGACATCGCATCGTACACGGGCCTCTAGAATTTTGCCTCCATCGAAATTCCACCGACGCGGCCGGGATCGAACCCGCGTCTCTCGGGTCAGCAGCCGAGCGCCATAAACACTGAGCCAACGCAGCGGCGTACTTGCTTAGGGTATCGGCCTATAAATATATTGGCGTCTTGTTTACCACTAACATGTCCTTGTCTAAACATCTTACTTTATTAGGACAAAAGCAATTAGCAAGCTTCGGTATTTGGGGAGAAATTTCACTAATACTCCAAAAGAGACTACTTTACACATGTATAAATCTTTAATTTGTCCAGTGCTAGATTATTTTTCCCTTGCCTGGAGTCCCCATAAGCACTGCGACATTAACCTCATTGACGGCATACAACGAAAATAATTCAGGTTCATATCTCGTCACTACAATCAACATTTCTCACCCTCTCGCGCCCTGGCCTCAATACATTGAACCCCTTTATCCGTACGCCGTCACATCGAGTCACTGATGTTTCTGCATTGCATTGTGGATTTTTGTTATTGTGTCTCAGATCAAGTCTATATTCCTCCAGATATTCCACTATCGACTACGATTCACCTTTACCTTAAAATTAAGCCTTACTTTGCTCGCACAGATAATTTAAGCTACAGTTTTTTTCCACGAAGTATTGAATACTTGAATGTAATCTATGACACAATTAGGTCACGGCCAATAAATGATTTCCCGTAAGAAATCAATTGCGCGTGAGTTTGTGTTTTGCGTGTTGGTGCCGATGCATTGCTGAATTTATTTCAATACTGCATCATTGTGTATGTTGCTCCATTAACGACCGATTAGCGGAACATAATCGGGATTTACAAAATGGCACTGGTTCTCATCTGCCGCATCATTGTAAAGCCTGCGGAGAAGAAAGGAAGATTAAGTGTGTGCCATGGCTGAAAGAAGCAAAAATTTTTAAACAGAAGTAAGGGCCAGACAGCCCGTGAACTGTTGAAGGTCTTCTATAATAAAAGGAACTGTAGCGATTGTTTTAGCGCCCCATCTATCTCCATTTATAAAAAAGAAACGGCTTTTTTTAGATACACGGGTGTGAGGTTCGTGTGTGCCTCACCTATCTTTTATGCGCTTTTTTGGTAAACCCCTCTCGCGCATTTGTGGTTTTTGCTACCCATCTTGATTTGTCCTTATATTCATTCGCATACGCGGTGAATAAACAGGTGGAAGTTGCGCCTGTCCCGTCTCGCTTGCTATGTGTTGTCTTTTTCGGCGCTACAACCCTCTTCTGGAAAAAAGTGCCATTGTCTTTCATAATAAAAATGCAAAAATAAATTCCATCTTACCACTCTGAGGCAACGCAAATGATTTCGTGGACGTGGATGTGTGTTTCCGGCCCTGAAAAGAAGAGAAAAAGCTTTCAAAGATAGAGAGTATAATGGCCATGTTTGGGCGAGTTAGTTTTCTATGCTTAACGTAAAAGCGCAAAAATCAAGCACACAGAATAATACAGACAACACGAGCGCTTGTCTGTCTTATTCTATGTTGTGTGTCTTACTCTGCGTCCTTTTTTTGCGCTTTTACGTTCAGCAAAGATAGAGAACTTTACTAGTCCACTAAAGAAATTATTTTCTGGCCTCAACGGCACCCATTTAAGGAAGAAAAATAAGCTTGATAAGTTAGTGTCAAAACCGGCTACTTATTGGTACATAGTTCGCACCATGTACAGCTGGTGCAAGGAATAAATATACGGAACCTAGTCGCGAAGCTTGATCAAGAGGCAAATTTCCCGTTCACCACAATTAACCGTAACGAGTTTGGCCAGGATATTTCAAAGACAAAAAAACAGTACGATTTAATTCTTCGCATTAATAAGAGGCCCTCTAGATACTTTCAATCCGAGCTGCCTACATTCAGTAAGTCCCTAAGTGATATTTCATCAATTTTCTTCAACCTGACCTCTCGGGTTGAAGGAAATTAATTTAATATCACATACTGTCTGATCAGCCACTCCAACGCTCGACATCAAGTCATGTCAACGTAGGCAGCCGCATGGGTTTTGAAGTGAAACCTTCACTACGGGACGTAGCGCTTCGATCGCCGGGTGCCTAGTTCTGATATTCAGCTCAGTCAGTGGTCAAACCATGAAACAGAAATTAAATCCATATCTACGACCGGGAGTTGAGCCCACTGCTGCACGAACAGAACTCCTTTAAGGGCCGCTCTGCGAGACCTGTAGGCTATCTCCGTAGCCAAGGCGCCTCGTGTTAAACTGCACCACACTCTCTCGCTGTGCACTGGTGAGCCTCGTCTTAATCAACTTCGATCTGCTCCGTCCCGCGGCGCTCTGCTCACTGTCGCCTTCTACGTAGCACAAATCCGTGAGGTCTTTGCGATTCCAGTGTGGTAAACATTTTCTGTAGTTTGTTGCACCTCTTTACTAATAGTCATCAACCTGACTGCGCCCACTGCAGGACCACGGCTTCTCCCATACCTCTCCAATTAATCCTGTCCTGTGGCAGTTTCGTCCACTCTATCTCCGCCAACGTTTTATTCTTAACAGTCTTTCTAACTTTCTGCCGCCCCCTGCAACACTTGCCTTCACTTGATATCCACCTTGTCACACTTAAGGAGCAGTGGCCATATTGCATTCGCATTACATTCCATTCGCATTAAATTTCGACTTGGATATTATTAACCTGCGTTTTTTCTGTGATACACTCCGCCCTCTTCTTGGCTCTGCGCCTATCACTTTTTTTCTATTGCTCGCTGCGTAGTCCTCAGTTTAAGTGCAACCATTTTTCCTGGCCTCCAGGTCGCTTAATAATAGCTGAATGCCAGTACGATATACACGTTAAATAGTTTTCCATTCAGGTATATTGGTAATCTGCCATTCATGACATTAGAAAACCTGCGAAATGTGCTCCGCCCCATTCTTGTTCTTGTAGTTATTGCACTCTTGTGACAAAGATCTGGGGTCACTGCCAGCACAGTGTAGACGTATTGCCTTACAACTTCCGGCGCCTCGCTACCAAGTGTAAATGTAGTACATCTGTGTCAGCCTAAAATCGACGATCGGACGTTTGCTTCATGCAAACACCGACGCCGGTGATGCAAGGCCTAATCGCTAGCTCCCGTCGGCAGCGAACCATTTCTGAGCACTAGACGGCTACATTACCTAGACCAATATGTATGTATCACCGCAGTGTGACATTCTTTAAGGCGAGCTACGCCGGCTAATGCTGTCGACAGACCATCTGCTGGCCGTGCTTCACTAGAGTCAGGCGGCGACTAGAATAGCCGTGTTTGTGCCTGCTTGTCTGTGTTAGAACGAGGTGAAATGAGCGACTATCGCTAGTATCTATACACTTCGATATTGAGTAGCGGCAAACTTTTGCCAGGTTCTCAAACGTCACTCGATGCCAGCCCCCTTTTGCAATGAATAGGCCTAGAAAATCCGAACGATTTTTATTTGCGCTGCCACCGATTCTAGAGAAAAAATTCATAGGTTACACTGCGTGGAAGCGTCATCGAATTCAGTTCTTGCGAACCGTGACCTGAAACTAACCGACTGTAGCTTACGGCGCATGACTCACATAGGGTGAGCGCAATGCAGTGATGGTAGGTGAGGGGACTTTGCATGCTGAGTAACGCTGAATGCTGCGCGCAGCAGTTGTCGTCATTGATTGTGGACGATAAATTAGGTAATATCAATCATTGTGAACTATCGCCGAATTAATTATTTTATAAAATAGATTTCAGAGTATACATTCATAATGGGCAATGCAGTTACAATAACCAAAAGCGCAAGGATAACGCTGTCCAAGCAACCCGGCTATAAATTGTTTTTTCAGACAGCCTACCGCGACCATCAGCGCTTCGTACAGTTATCGCGCCATTTAAAGAAGCAGAACTGTCGCCCCTGACGGAGATAAGATGTTTTATTTATTCAATAATTGTAAAATCTTGCTTCCTTAAAAATAAGACCTTGAGATTTCGGTTTAAAACATTTTCACAATAGCACTAAAAACAAAAAGAAGAATAAAGACATACAGCATCCAAGGCGCTACGAATATAATTTTTACAACATACTGCAAAGGCATTAAAAACGAAAACGACATCGCACTGGAGACATCCCGCACAAGCGCAGAATAAACTACGTATAAACAATTTGGTAAACGAATTTAAATCGCAAAGTAGATAATAACGTAACTAGACCTCAGCTTGCGTCTCCTGCAAGCCAATGAGCAGTAGCTGCTTCGCGCAATGCTGTCAAAGGCAAATTATCCCCTAGGCGCAGTTTTTGCCTTCTGCGCATTGCGTAAGGAGCCATTCTCTCATTTTTCTACTATTATGTTTGTTTGTTTTTTTGTATTCAAGGGGGACGAATTAGTAGCAGTAATATGAGCTTCTTGAGCTCGTCAGCCAACGCGATTCCTTATTTATGAGTGACTTCTTCGGTATGAAACATCATCTCTTGCTCGCTGTTCTGAGCATTACGCACATTCAAAAGGGCAGCAGGCTGCATATAATTTGACTGCATGAGCAAAAGCTTAAAAAGCTTTGGTAGCACATGTGCGTGTACTATCAATCTTGTTTAGTTATATTCCCCCTATATGCAATGCCCGAAAGGGCCCTTAGGGTGAATAAAAGAATTAAAATGAAAGTTGTTCAGCAAAGAAAGAGCGAAAGCCTAGACAATATTATTGTCAAAGTCCCCTCCACGACACACAGGGTAGAATGATATTGTCATTTGGCATCGCAAATCTTGTTCTACTTCTCATTATTCCTGCGCTTCGCTTTTGGCCTAAACCATTCTTTCTAAAAGATGTGCTCATCGCGTTAATCATGCTGCCTTTCTCCCTCAGAAAAGCGGAGTAAAGAAGCTCAGTGAAAGTTAGTCATATATGCGCTTGTTTCGGTTGGCATATGCGTTTGGCTGAGTTTTCTAAGCGGTGCGGGTGTATTCTTACTATCATGTTCCTCTTGGGAGATGCGTCTAGCGAAGCCTTCACTGTTTTTTTTTAAATTACAGGCAGTGTGACATGGCACATAGAAAAATGATTGTCTTAACTGGCCGAAACACAGGCAGCTCCAGTCCACGTTCCCAGTACGCTTAAAATACTGACGTATTCTGGAATTGTATATATTATCTAATAGTACAGATAAGATTTTGTGAAAGTTTTATTTACATTCAAACTGAAATGTCCTAAGTGTACCTGCGTTTCTAAAAGATATTAGGATTGGCAATGAGGAAAAAAGAAATTAGATTTAAGAGTAATTAAGCATAACGCGAAAATGCGGGCGATGGTAGTCAAAGTTCTTAACAGAGTTTTTGTACAGCCACTGAATTCCGCATGTTCTTTTTCGTGTCCAAAACTTTCGCGCTTTTATTTCTAATTGGGAATGAAAATAGTAATAGTAAAAGTAATTAAAACATCTGAGAAAAAATTACTTACTCCACTGCAATGGGAAACATCAAGAGAAAAAGAGGACTTAGCGCTGCGTACTTCATTTTGCAGCAACACGTGGAGCCGTGAAGACGACAATGTTCGCTATGGCTATATTATGACTGGCCAATAAGTGATTTTTAATGTCTCAAGAAACTGCTAGCGAGCTCTGTCGCTACCATGGATATAATCATCATTTCAGACAATTTGAAAATGTCACTCCGTGTATCTCACACTTGCATCTGATGGATGCCATGACTGATAGGTTAATTGTCGCGAAATCAGTCGCTAGGAGGCAATGAGAGGCAGAGAGCATTACAGTTTCGACATTGTTTAACATTTGAAATTTCTCTGTCCTCGATCCAATGAAATATATTTCGTAAATTAAAACTACGATCATAAATTTAACGCTGGCGTCCGTGCTGTTAGAACCATGGCCAATTGGCGTTAGGGTGCGTCTTTCAATTGGAATTATCACTCAGCTTCAAAAACTACTGACACAAACCGAAGATCGTGTCTTACAAGCGCAAGTTGATTTTCATGTCGTTACATCGCGTTTCCTTTTATGTGCCGTAAATGTGCATCTGATAGCGGTAGTCAACTGAAAATGATAGTTCAATACCGCCACTACGGCTACATGACGACACATCTCTCGAGCGAAATTCGATGACGGAGCTCTTAGATCTTAATAAGCAGGAATGGTGCAAATGCCAAATAACCGTAAAGGAAACGATATTTTGAAAAGTTAAGAACATCCGACTTAGCATTGCGTTGGCAGTGAAGTGCCCGAATGGTATAGCTTGTGAATCTCTATGGTCGAGACTCTAGCTGTGAACTGTGTGTGCTTCTGTTCCTTCCATTTCTGACTGTAAGCCCTAACAAGTTAAGATTAAACGCCTCAAAAACAACATATGTCATATTTCGTCCTGCCAACAAACCTCTACACCGCAAACTTATCGTGCAATGTGAGAACACTTTCATGAGACAAGTTCAGACACAAAAATTCCTACAGGGTTTGCTTTCAGGAAAACTTGAGCTGGTCTGTACACGTAAGAATCTAAGTGTGGAACTTGGCCGCACAGTGGGATGTCTTTACAAAATATCTCATACCTCTCTGGCTAAAAAGAACATTTATTACTCACTTTTTTCCTTCCAAGTTAACCTATGGCTTAATGGTTCGGGCCACTACTGCACAATACAATTATACTAAGCTGATTATTTTGTAGAGAATTAGTACAAACTGCGCGAACAAGACGGGACGTAAGGCACACAAAAGAACAGACAAAGCGCAAGCTTTCAACTGATCTTATTTGAGAAAACACATGGTTTATAAGGACCGCGAACGTAACAAGAAAAGCATTCAGCAAATAAATTGCAGCTCATGTGAAGGCCTTCTTCAGAGGCTGAAGAATGCAGTAAGAAAACTGCAGTGTTTAGAACGGACCCCTCCCTTCGTCATGCGATATTTTCACTGTCTTCCCACATCAAGAAGGTGGCAGGTAAATACGGAATACCTGTTTTGTTTGCGGCGCCTTGTAAGCTGAAAAAAGTATGTCCCTTGCTCTCAAAAAAAAATAAATAAACAATAACAGAACGCAGGTCGTGCAAGAAAAATCATCACACCAATTTAAGCATGTGTATCTCCGAAGTTATCTACCAGATACATCTATCTGGTGGGCGGGTTTACATGGGCCAGACTGGCCGGTGCTTCAGTGAGCGATCCATGGAGCATAAAAGGTCAATGCACACCGGCACAGGCAGCAATCTACCATTGCATTGCAAAAGCTGTAACAGCCGCAACTGCGTCCCTTACCTGGACAAGAACACTTTCGTCTCTAACGCACGCAGCAAAACTGAAAGAGAGGTTATCGAGGCGTTACTGATTGCCAAAAGGGGTGACGACTGCGTTAGCTCGCCCTCGCTGTCGCTATCGAGACAAAATACAGAGTATTTAGAAGGGCATGTTCGTGTTTCACAACGGCTCTGATTGTCCTGTAAAAATCTGCTGATGTTTTCTATCGTCGAGCCCTATGAAAATAGTGTTTTTCTTTTTATGTTCGCGGGCTTTATAAACCATGTGCTTTGTCATATAAAATCAGTTGGAAGTCTGCGCTTTGTCTATTTTTTTGTGTGCCTTACGTCCCGTCTTGTTTGCGCAGTTTGTACCCAATCTCTTCCATATGAACCAACTAGGCCGCCAGAACGTCCTTCTTCTGATTATTTTGCAGAAGAAAATCTTGCGCTGCTCTGCACCACATCGAGGCAATGCAGAGGACTTAAGAACCGCTCCTCTATTTAATAAACATGGCATCCCAAAGGCAGACCAGTTATATTATTTAAAAGCTCTGCAAGTAATATATCAGAAGAAACTGTACGGAATAATTGACTCCGAAAACACTGAATACCTTCTGAGGCACAGAAAAAACCGAACGCCAACTATCCTAAACAAATTATAGAAGGCAAGCAATGGCGTATGAAATACCTGCGATCTGAAACAAATCTGAAGGTAAGCTAAACTTTGAATGCAAATTCAAAACTTTTGAACACAAACTTAGAGCGCTAAAACTCTGTATAACACAAAATGACTCTATATATTTCGTTTATCTTGCTTTTGTGTCCTTTCAAGCAATCTTATTCAGTTTCACTGACAATTTAACACGTGCATTATATCTTTTTTGTATGATTTTGTACAACAGCTATTTGTGCAGAATTATCATGATTTTGTGTAGCTTCCTATTATGTGTGATTTGTGTCAATTGTGCGCAACAATATATGCGATACGTTTATGTACAAGGGTCAAATGTTGCGTTTTTTTAATTTTTCGTGATTACAGGAGGCAAACTTTATTCTTTTGGTCTAAGATTTCTAATGTATCTGTATTGCAGTGGACTGTTTAGGCTCAGAAGCCTCGTCAGGCACCACCAGCCTTTAGTTTCAGTCGCTGCATCAGGCTTTATGTTTCGTCTGACGCTGAAACAAAATATCAAAAAAAGCCGTGCGCCAAAGAGTTGAATTACGTGGTCTGTTTTTTCTGATGGTGCTCTGATGTCGCTTAGCCTAAGCGGATAGGACAGTTTTTAAGCCTTGACAAAGAAGACAACATTTTGAGCAATGTCGTCAGCAGAACAAGCCATATGACTCACGAAATTGCATCAACATAAAAAATTAAGAATAATTATGCAGAACACTTGTCTACAGTGTAAGCACGTGTTACGTGCTTTGCATGCCATGCACCACACCACGCTTTCAAGTGCAAATAACCGGGTGCATGCTTTCGACATACAAGTATAAGCTAA